>NC_090927.1:1169079723-1169302262 GCF_040938575.1 Ambystoma mexicanum
ACCGAGATCCCTTTGCAGCACCCTACTTTAACGGCTGGTAAACCCAGCCGTTAAAGTAGGGTGCCGCAAAGGGAACTCGTAGTAAGGCGGTAAGCGTTTACCAGTACCGGTGCCCTTACCGGTACTGGTAAACCCTTACCGCCTAACGTGTAATGAGGCCCATAGTGATTAATAGGCATATTTTTAGAAATTGCCTATCTTTAATTTGTATTTTGCATGTGATGACAATACTATCCATATTGAAGAAGCAAGAGTGACCAAGCCCTCAAGTCAGTTATTTTGCTGGGTAAATATACTAGAGAATCGTGTTTTCCACAATACAACACACCAACCTTTATTAACGTATCATACGCACTTACACTCACCTATAAACTGGGAAGCAAGCGAGTAAAGCACTAGATCGTGACAAAAAAAGGCAGAGATCCGGCATGTAGCGCGTTTCACGTGGACTCGCGCAGACTGGCACCTCCCAAACGCGCCGGCGCTGACGCACCTGCCCAGTAGTAAATAGGGCCAAAAAGAACTACAAAACCGCTGGGATTTGTAGTTTTCAATAATGCAACGGCGCAAAGCTAAAGAAGCATTTGAAAGATGGAAAAGTAAAAAAGAAGATGAAATTCTATTCTTCAAGTCTGTCAAGCCTGTCAGGTACTTAGGACAGTGGGCCTCATTATAAGTTTGCCGGTCCAGTAACAATAGCAACGATAAGCTACTGGTACAGTTGTTACCGGAATGGCAAACTACGAGTTCCGCTCAGCAGTGACTTCCCGCCCACCAAGACTGGCCTGGCAGGCATACCGGCACCCGCAAGGAGAGCATGTCGGGTGCACTGGCACCATTCTGAATGGTGCCGGTGCATTCGACCTCCCCATTCCCATTGAGCCCTATGGAGCTCAAATGGGAATGGGGAGCATTTTTTTCTGGTGCCCGCGAATGGGCATTTACCGAGTCCGGCGGGCCGTAATGACCCGGTAATTGCCATTCGCGGGTGCCAGTAAAAATCCCTTTGGCGGCACCCTGCCAGTTTTACCAATAAGGCTACCACCAAAGTTGTAATGAGGCCCAGTATCAGCAATATGCCCTCAAATTAATAATACACAATTTCTACAATAAAAATATCGTATAACTATGTTGTAAAAGAAAATACAGTGATAGTCACTTTACTTAGGTCAAAAGGAGTCCCTGCTGACACAATACTACCAAACAAGCAGGATAGATACAAATGAATCTTTTACAGATATTGGTCGCCAGGGATTAGTAAAGAGGTACGACAGTACATAGCAAATGGCTCCATATGTTTGTAGACAACAGTGGACAATTCCTAAACACAACCAGTAAGCACACTAACAAGGGCAACCGTGCCTTTTGAATGTATATATATGGACCACATTGGTCCATTGACACCTGCCTACAAGTACAAATATTTGTTAGTCATGGTGGAATTGTGCACAAGATTCACTTGGCTAATTCTCCAGAAGAAAGGATATGATATGATATGATATGTTATGATATGATAAGGAGGTCATAAAGGGTTTGCTGTCCTTAGTAGCTTTAACAGTACCAAAATTACTCCAAGCTGACAATGGACCAGCCTTTTCAGGCAAAGCCTTGAGAGAGGCCCTGTCAAGCTGGGGTTGTACTCTGCACTTCTCTAAACCATTTTGCCCACAGGCCAATGGAGTCGTAGAGAGTGCCAATGGGATAGTATAGCAAGCCTTGACTAAATGTATCCTTTCATGTTGTAGTAATTGGGTGAATCATGTACTTAAAGTGCAGCGTAGCATAAATAACCTACCTCACCTTTTTCAATGTGCGGGTAAAACACCTTATGAGTTGCTGTTTGGTGCTCATATGTACATGCATGACTTACACAATACTTCTAGTTCTCTCGCCCGTATAACGTTCTTACATCAACGATAAATTTTCAATGGGTTTTTTTTGTGACATTTTTTAAGGAAAAAATGAACGGAAAAATATAGGAGCCGGAAAGTGCATTTAAGGGGTGTGGAGGTTTGAGAATATATTTAAAAAATAGGGGGGTTTGCGGGAAAAAACCCTCAAAAGGTTTTTCGTTAAAAAGTTTTGGGGAAAAACCCATCGAATAAAAGAGCATTGATGTAAGAGCGTAGAACTCTCTCGCCAGGCCAGACCAGCTGCTTCTCATAAATCTCCTGAGAGACTCCATCCATGATAAAGAAGCATTTCCACGTGATCAAGACAAAGACAAGTCACAAACTACCTTGAAATCTGGGGACTACGTCATGATAAATATGCACATGGGCCACGCTACAGACCTCCTTTGAAGGTACTAAAACTTATTGGCTCTAGAACAGCAGTCCTACCAGCCCTGCCTCCTAAGAAAGGTACTCGTCAAGTGTCCAACGACCACCTTATGCTAGCTCCAGATGTTTACGCCCCTGTTCCCGAGGAAGGAGACTATCTTGAACAACCTGACCAGCAGGAAAGAATAGAAGAGCATATGATGTTATCATTAACTTCAGAAACCTTTGAAACCTATGAGAAAATGTCTATTTTTCCAGGAACAGATGATCCAGGAACAAGGCTAGAAGTAAAGCCAAGCACAAAGTCCATCCGAAGGATTTTTGACACTTGAAAGTGCACCAAGAACTGTAAACATTTTGTTGGAGCCGTAATCCTGTTCTCCACCTTGCTGTGGATGTCTTCTCACTTTTATTTGTCTCATTGACCTTGGGAAATGTTTTAATCACAATGGAGATCCGAATGATTAGCAGACAGTTGAAAATGTCTACTTTAGATGTAGCACATAAGCTACACCCAATACATAAGAGGGAGGTTCAGGCTGCTAATAGGGGAGGAGTCTCAACACAAATAAGTATATACCCAACTAGAGTTACGGCAATTCTGGACATGCCATTATTAAACCCAGAGTGGGCCTAGTATTGAACTCCTGGTACGTACACTATCGGTGATAGATGCATCTAGGCTAGTGGCCCCCTAAGAAGCATATCATAGACACCCATAGGAACCCTTTGGGAGCCAGGATAGAAGCTTGTGCTCAATAAGCACTGTTAGAGCCTGAATATGATCTAGAAAAGGAGATGACATGTATATTTTGTGAAATATTTAAACACCTTTCTTTTTACAAACAAAAATCAGTGCAGTGGTCAAGGAAAACCAGCCGGGAGCATTGTCCTGTTCCTTTTGTAACTCACCAACAGAGTTTAAAGCACAATTTCCTTACATACCAAAACTCTAGGTGGAGGGAGAGCTTAAAGCGCAGAATTAATATATTTAATTCCCTCACCACCTGCAAACGGCCAGTTTGTGTATTCCGTGGTATATGATAAAACATTCTATGCCACATTGGTAGAGAAAACATGGCATGAAAAGGTCCTTCTTAATATGGCATGGAGTGGGGTTTGAACCTTGGCAAGCTCATGGAACAAACACTCTAGATCTAGCATGTAGAAATCCACAATTAATGTACTTTTGCAATTTCACTTTATTCAAGGGTGCATTTTGGGATATAACCAAGCAATAAAGGAAAATGTATATGAACATATTAAAATGCCTCAGGCACTCCAGTACATTGAAACCTTAGCGCTAATGAGGGTCATAAAAGGCACAAGGCTGTATGCATAGGGCCTTAGACAGCTTGGGCTACACTCCAAATGTCACATACCTATGCCATTTCCATAGGTAAAGCATGCCAACTGATGGTGAAGCAAGCACCTCTAAATGAGGTAATTGGTGAGCTAGACACATGGTGAAGAACAGGCAATTGGTCAGTAATCCTAGATAGGATAGGTCACATAGACAGAGCTGGGAACAAAAATGAGGCAAAAAAGGAAGAACGTACCTTGATGAAAACTGTCCTAGAAATCCAAGGACTAGCTAGACAGCCCATCGAGATGAGCATTTTATTCCACTGATTACAACTTTGTTGCATTGCAGCAGGGAATCTACAAGCTTAGAGATGCGGTAGTGGACATGGTGAGACCATCCAAAAGGTCTTGGAAACTTTATAAGAAGAACAGCAAGCAATGGTTGAACTTCTAAAAGTCACAGACTTCCTGAGCATTCCGTTTACAGGCCGTTCCAGACTAGACTATCATCATGTGGCCAGAGCAACTGACAGAACCGAACCTATGAAGACATGCTCAGAGACAGGCCATTTCAGAGTCCACCCTCACTCTGCTGAGTGTTCTCAATAAGACATTCTATGGAATATGGGTGTGGAACAAAAACCTTATTTCCTGGACACTTCAAGGGATCCAGAACATTCCTGTGCCAGCAAGTACACCTCTGTTGTGTGAAGAATTTCAGTCCTGGGGCAGCATACACCGAGTAGACAATCAATGGTTACAAACCACCTATGAGATGCTCTATAACCATGCCTATGTGATGCATGAGGACTGAACAGTCGGTCTGTACTTCGTGAAAGGTTGAAAGGTTGAGTTGGAATGCTTCATGCAAGATGCCAGGACATTGTTAAGATCAATCCATGTGAGCAGAATTCGAACTCCACCAAATGTACGCTGAGTGCAATATGAATGGAATCTTTAAATAGCAGAACTCTATTATTACCTAATGGATCCTACATCATGGAATTCAATGCTTCATGATGTGGTGTGTCTATGGGGGCTACCAGCCTAATCACTGTCTCAAAGATGGTGAAATGTTGGAACATCATCCTTCATCCCACAGTGTGGACAAACTGGTGCTATTGAATTGGCCTGAAGTGAAGCTATCACCTCTGCCATTCTCTCAGTTATCATTGAAACTGGCATATCTCTTGGATATGAAGGTACACATCACCAGCGCCACAGACACCTTTGCAGGAGCATCAAATAGGGCACTGCTATTGGCCAAACATGTAATGGAGAAAACAACAGACTGGCCAAAGGAGATTGAAGCCTTACTGGGAGCTGAACCCTGGCACCCATTACTGACTGACTAATGAAAACAGTCTTTTCTTTCAACCCATTGAAAATTATATTGCACTTCTTCGGAAACTTAAGCTCGGGAATCACACCAGTGTTCTACATCCTCGCAGCTGGGTTCATCCTGATCCTGATCATCTTTTTATTTTGTCGTGTCAAAGTAACAAAGAACTTGTTCAAGGCACAGCACCAAAACTGTAGCCTGATTGACAGATGAAAACCGTTTGGTACATTTTCGTGTGATGAACAACTACCCATCTCTGATTCCAACTGGAAGTTGTCTACTGACCAGCTCCTGCTGCAGCTGACTCTTCTGAAGAAGATATATGTTCATGCTTTAATATTTAGTAACCAGTGAAGTTCCTGAGTGAACAATATTTAGCGACGAAGTAGTATGTGATGTTCTTCATGTTCGTTGTCTCTTCACTCTTATTTCCATGACTCTTAAGATGCCTTCATGGCTTGTTTTACGACTCATGGGGGTGGGGGGGTGTTGTATATTTTTAGTTTTAACCATGCTTGGGGTATACCAACTGAGTGTAATTTACAGCTATGTAGTCATTACCATGGGCACTTAGTGTGATGCATTTGATATATATAGGCAATATGTAGGATTCACGATTAAATGTAGAAAATAATGTTGGGTTTGGATTTCTGGGCTCCACGCAAAACATTATCTTTATTATGGTGCTTATGGATACATTGCGTAAACCAAGTCATTGCCTGTGTTCCCGACGTTCTGGGAAGTGTTCCAAGTGCCTCGATTATAGTAAATAAAACTGAAATAGCAATAATTGAAAGAACTACAAGACCTACTCCATTTCCTACGAGGCTTGTAGCTTCTGTGCGATAAAGACAGAAGCTAGTATAACTAGGTGAAAGGTTTCGGCAGTCCCTATTGGCCTTGCTCTCAGCATTAAGACGTTTTTTACTTCTCTGAAAAGATGCTGAACACTGATACTGGGCCGGAGCTGAATAGTTTTTTGGCCCATTGGTCTAAACAGCTTTTTGCTTGTTAGATATTATGCTAATAAGGGGAGTTGACAGCTTATGTTCAGAGAAGTATAAAAAGGATGACTTCAGAAGGCAGGGCAGGAGATTACTTGTGTGGCCCAGACGGAATCTGGCAGAAGTAGACAGGAGGCAGACGAGAGCTGGGGGACAGAGCAGAGGCCGCCTGGGAGCACTCCCTTCATGCAAACTCTCCTTATCTTTGCCTGACTTTTTTAAAGGCTATGAAATTGGATTTTGGGGGTTCTGAGTAGCAAGAGGACTTTCTATTGGCTTCTGAGCAGAACTATTAATTTTGGACTGAGCTCTATGGGAAATATCTTTACATTTCCACCCAAGGCAAAACTGATGCTGGCCCCATGGTTGATCCTAATTGACATTGACACTTTTTGAAGCATTGTTTCCTATTCTCCTGCTTTTTGATAAAAAGGCCAGGATAATTTGATATATGGTTTTCTAATATTTGTTGGCATTTTTCTTGGATTGTGCAGACCGCCCCAGGCATCCTGTCTTCTCAAGCCCTCACCTTCCTACCTTCCACAGATAGTGAGTATGAGAGGATTTACCCATCATTGATATCACATTGAGAAAGGTATTGAGGTATTGAAAGGGTAGATGCTTCTATGAAGATTGTGAATTGAAATATACCAAAACACTGTGCTGATCGGAATAGGAAGGTTTTCTTAGTGTTGGATATAGCCTGTGAATTAATATCAGTCTTGCATTAGTAATCTAACAAAAGTTGATCTAGTACCATTGCACCCTAGCTAACACGACACATGTTTTGGCCAGTGCTGGTCTTTTTCAAGGCTGTACAGTGGCAAATGGGTGATACAATAGTTTTTACTATTTCACTGTTTTCAAATCTTTAGTATCTACATCAGTAATAGATACAATGTATCATATCCATTGTAGTATAGTTGGGGAAGCAGTAGAAAACAAATTAACCATTGAGAAATGGAAAAATTAAAAAAAAACAAAGCCAATCCATTCCAATGTTTGGAAGACAAGACATAAATACAATAAGGAAACAAAGGGCAAGAGAATTTCTAGAGTTAGTATACGGCATTGGACATTATCTTGTATATAGATTCATCAAAACATCATTGTTGTTAGTAGTGGTCCACACATGCGTTCCAAAAGGTGCTATGGCATCAATCATAAAGCCAATATTAGATGCATATTGTTTTGTATTGATGCAGTTAGTCATGTGCTAGACCCCTCTTTATGATTAAGTAGTTTGTTGCCAATTGCTGTAAGTCGTGATGTCATGTCGTGATAGGTATAGTCAATATTGAAATGTTATTCCTCGTGACTAGATTAATGTAGCGGTTCATCTAATTCTAATCACTAGTGGATAACTGGATTGGCAAGTGCCAAAGGTTCAAGCTTACCACTGCCTGTTAAATTTGGCTATTATTCTGGCAAATATATTTATGATCAACAGGACCAAACCTGCGGATTCAGTCGAAATTATTTTTATTTTCTATCAAAACTACCGAAAAATGTTTATTCAATAAGTGTGTTCAAGGTGATCAGTAAGTTCGTAACTGTTGGGTCTCTTAATGTCGGGTAACGATATATATCTGTCCACTAGAATATCAGTTCTTCCATCAAAGTGATCTGAATAGACCATACATGTCATCTGCATTTCAATAACAGAAGGGGCTCAAAAGAATCTTACCATGAGTCTTTACTAAAAGTGGTGACCTGCAAGGTTCCCCTACGCAAGTTCGGCATCCCGTGTGTAGGCGCAGCGTGTACCATTTTGTTTTCTTATTTATATTGTAAGTTGGATGACATCATACGTTTGGCAACGCTTGACATCACAAGTGCGTTATGCGTTTGACGAACCGTGGATTACTATAGTTTTTTTTTTTTTCAATAATAACTTGATGCCCGCATATAGTGGGGAAACATGTGTGTTTCTTTTGACTTATAGTGTACTACACAACAATGCACCAAGTACAGTTTACATGACTTTCGAGAACCAACTAATAATTATACATTACATTTCTTTCAAGATTTTCTTATCTTCCAACTTTAACGATGTGGAGATACATGCTCATTTCACACACACCACTAACAGAAAGGGAAGCCAGAATAGAGGGAAAGTAGGAAAGTGTAAAACTTAGTATATGATATTTAATTTGAAATTTTTTAATGGTGCGTAAACCTAAACAGAAAGAAAAATTCATCAATGGCACATATTATTTTCACATTAACCAAGTGGTCAGGGCCTATAGACATCAAGGATTATTGATGCCACCCAGTTATTTTGGGAGGGAATGCCAATAATGTAGGTTATGCTCCACTGAAAGCCACTAAAAAAGGGTAGCCGTCTCAACCAACGTCCATTTTATTTCATATATTGGAGCAAGATGCAGCTATTAGCCTTGTGAAGGAAATATAACTCAATCCAGGCGGCATAGATGGAAGCCTAGCGTGTCGTAAGCGTACTAATGCGACATCCTAACGGAGAACTCTCCGACACAACGGTTGGATCCTATCTCTAGGATAAAATGGACAAAACAGTGGTAGGTTCATGCCACCTGATGTCTGATTGAGCAAACCGAGCAGGTAATCTCCCAGAAACAGAAAACCCTGGATAGGAACGGCAGCGCCACGCTCTGTAACCGGGCTGTCCAGTCAACGACAGGCATTACATCAGAGGACATCAGAGGACTAAGCTGTTTTATGAAAATAAAAGGCCACTGGGTGACTCTGCCCCTTAAATGTAATGCTGAAGCTTCCACTTAAAAATGGAAGAGAATACATACATATATACTCATTGTAGAAAAGTGGAGCGAGCAGCTCCTCTGTACCCTTCTTTTGAAATCGAGAACATAAACCTTTATATAGAAAGTAAAAATAGACACACGGCTGAAAGCCTTCTATCTCAGCAAACGAGTTCATGAATGCCCCACTGAGTTAAAGGGTCACCCTAGACAAAATCCCTTGAGTTGTGTTTTAAAAATATGTCAAAACTCATTTTCTATTTAAAATAAAATAAAGTACTTTAACCAACTCCACTCAGGGCATTAGATCCCATGTCTTCATCCACTGAACTCAATGATTTCTGCCTCTGTGCCACTGTGGCTGCCTAGAAATAGTGTGCAAACACATAGACCTATGTTAATGTGCACATATCAGGGTTAATTCGAATTTAAGATTCGATGAGCAAGAGCAAACACCAGCTCCTGGGTGTCAGTGTCATGCATCACCCAGCATGCAGTTGCTACCGCTGGGGAACCAGGAGGGTGTACTCGGCGCACTGCAAATCTAACTTTCACATGAGATGCACACTTTAACTTTTTTCTGCATTATGTTTAAATGTGTACTAGATTTATTTCAATTCTTCTTTATTAACATTCTCAAATACTCAAGGATAATGTCACATATGCATGTTTCAAAGGCACTAGTTGATCTGGGGAGCCAGTGGTAGCTGCTCCTCGTAGCTGTTGGTTTTAAGCAAACTAGGCTCTCCTAGGCTAGAAGCAGGATCTAAATAGCTACCAGCAATTTCAAACTCTGTATATACATGTGTGCAGTGGAGAAACACCCAAGCAGAGTGCAAGTCCTGAGCTGATCCTAAATACCACAAAGCACCTTACACTGAAACTGCAGGGGCCATCACTGGCCTTTAGTACCTGCTAGCAGCATGCACAGAGTACTGCAAATGCCAAAGCAAAGTGTAGGTCATAAGCTGGTCCTAATTTACACAAAGCTCCTTAGGCTTAAACTGTGGGGAGCCATCACTGGCCTTCATAACTGACTAGCAGCAGTTGCAGGGTACTGCTATAGATACAACAATACATAAACACATGTGCAGTACCACTTTAAGATATTTATACAGTACAACAATCAGGTGTAACATGAAACCAACTGCACCCCTTTAAGTGCCAAAGACGAGGTATCTCGTCCTTGGGATTACCTCCCCAGTGCCAAGGACGAGATAGCTCGTCCTTGGCACTTAAGGGGTTAATGAAGGAGAAAATGTTAGAAGGCTTTGCATGATGAAATACTGAAATCACCAAAAAGGCCTTGGCACTGGGGGGAAAACCCATGGCAGTTAAAATTAATAAAGCAAGAGGGAAGGGAAACAAGACAATGAACCTGGGTCATTCCGGCATTGCAGTCAGACACTTCCCCAAGAGCACATGAAGGTCTCTGAAAGGCGACTGCAATCTTCTGTAATCATACACCATTCCAGGGCCAGTAGAGTGCAGAAAGCCCTGTGCTAGCCTGTATCTCGCTGCTACTTGCATGCGCCACGAAAGGAGTGCCTGAAACAAGCCAACATGCAAACGCACTAGAAAATGGAGCAAATCATTCTTGAAACCTGGGGAACTGCAGAGCACAAGCAAGGGGCAAGAGCGATTAGGTATCCAAGCTCACAAGGCGTCTCAGGGGACAGTTCTAAGAAGTCGTCCTACTGCGGGAGCCCAGCAGTCTCTGTCTGCCTGTCGAACCTCTCCACGTTTACAAAGAAAACTGCTAGGTCTTCTCCATTGCCCAGTTTATAGAGCACCATTGGCGTTACTACCACATGCTCGGGAGGAAAGGAGGCTTATTTTTCCATCTTTGGCCCTGGATTCCCTCTTGCTCCTTGGGCTGTTCCCACGGGACATCAAACTCTCCTTCCTAGTCCTCACTGAGGCTGTTGTCTCTCCCTTGCTGGAAGACAGGGGTGCTGGGGATGGCTGAAGTCTGCTTCCACTGGCTTGGTGTTTCTCTAGTCCTTTTGAGCATTCCCAGGCCTCCCTAGTCTGTTCCACCAGCTTGGGGTTTGGATACTCTAGCAGGGCTGCATGTTGCTCGGGTTCCTCTATCTCCTCTAGTCCTGCTGACCTCCAGCAGTCACCTGACCCATCAGATGGAGGCCCTAAGCTGAAAGATTCCACCCCCACTTCCAATTTCCAAACGTACCAGTCAAGGTGTTCAGTTACAGCTGTGGCCAAGGGCTGGTCTCAAACTAGGGAGGCCTACAAAATGTAGTCTCATGTAACTCACTTTCACAGGGATTTCCTAGGGATACAAGGGAATTGCCGGTTGGTCTGTCACCCTACTCACCTGCCTCCTCCCCTCTCTCACCACCTGTATCTCCTTATCTCTCTCTCTTTCCACACTCTGTACTCTGGTCTTAAAGTTCTCCCAGTTCCATGTAATAATGTCCCCTCAAAGATATCGGCATGCAAACAAATCGCTGAGGGGACATTATTACATGGAACATGCGGGGACCCCGCACCCCAAACAAACAACATTTTTTAAGTTTTAACGAGGAGTGGGGGACACCCCCGCAACCCCAGCTCCCCTGTCCCTATATGTATGGTCACCTATATAATGTCGCCACTGCCTTTTCCCAGCAATATTATATACGGTGACCCTATATGCAGGGATATTATTACCTGATACCGTTCTCCCCTGCTTCTCCTATCTCCACTCTCCAACTGTTCTCTCACATGTTCCTGTACTCTGCTTCCTGGTCTTACCTCTCCCTCTATATCCCTCTCTCTCCCCACAACCCGTCTCCCTTGGTCTTGCCACTCCCTCTGCCCTCCTCTCTCACTCTCCAACTCATTTCTGGTCATTTCTGGTCTTCCATTCTCTACGCTACTCCTGCCTCTCTCGCACTCTACTCTCCTGCCTTTTCACAAACCTCTCTCTATCACTCACTCACTACACACACACACACAGCCATTTCTCACAACTACAATTAATACTTCACCACTTCATACTCACATACTTCAAATCTCTCTGTCCCTCCCTCATACACGGCTCAATTGGTACTGCCCTCTCGGATCCAATTGCTTACCTTCACGCTCTCACTGAAATCCATTTGTCTCCTAAAACTCCTTCTCCACCTGCCACACCCACATCGCTGGTGCCTGGTCCTCCCCTCTGCTCCAGATCGCTCCCAAACACCTTTCATCCTTTATTGAAACTCTGCGTTTTTATAGCCCAGCCTGTCCTGCTTAGGAGTCCCCTGCAGTGCCCACCCTCTCGCAAAGTCATTTGCCACTCATGGCCACTCCCTTCCTGTGCTACTCCCCTGTGGCCAGGATTTCCCCAGAAAGCCTCTAGGAAGACCTCTTGCCCCTCCCCCTTTCCAGGCTCCATTCTACTGCAGGCAGCAATGTGCTCAGATAGGTAGTTTAGTTTGCTCCTGATGTCTCTTCTGTTCTGGGTGAGCTTCTGTGCAAATAGCGGTTGGGGATTGTTTCTGGATCTTCCCTGTACCCCTACAGTCTCTTGAGAATTCTGGTTCTTTCATTACTCTTCCACCGCTCCTCAGTACTCCATATGGGGTTCTTGGGGTGGGTGTTTGTGGGGTGGAGCTCCAGTGCATTTGCATTTTGTCACCGGACACATACATCCGTGTCCAGGTCGGTTTTGTTAGCTGCACACAGGTATATTATTGTTGGGGTAGGGGGAGACCTGGCCAGGACAGAGGCTGACAGCTATTCAGAGAGGGACAGTGGTACCATGGTACCATTATCCCGGGAAACTCTGGGGAGCTAGAGACTATGGTCCGTCATACCCACCCCTCATTTGACAGGATCACATCCATGACTGTGTCACACTATGTTTTGCCCGCTGTAGAAAAGGACACTATGGTTGCACAGCAAGAAGATACAACCCAAAATATTGACCAGTTATGGTTTCTAAAGCACACATAACAGATCCACTGTCATTTTAAAACAACCATAATTCAACCACTGCCATAAACTGCTTTTGACATCTCTCCATATATCCTGGGAGACCAGACCTATTTAATTTTGCAGTTGTCAGGTTGTATTGCTTGTGTTAGCCTTTACATGAAATTAAAACAGACAACAAACATGTATTTTTCTCTTGGCCTGCACATGCAACAAACAAAAAATAACAACTGTAAGCCTTTTTTTACTTTTCTTTTTGATGATGTCATTTTCATTGTGTCTGGTTCAAAGGTTGGTTGCGAACATTTCATTTGTATTGGCAAATGTGGCATCATGAACAACGCCGAGTTATGGTTGTTATGACTGGTGGTGCAGTTATTGTTGCATTAGAAACCTTCATTGGTAATGTTTTACAGATTTGTTTTCTTGTGCTAATGCCATAATGTACCTTTAAGGAAGTTTTTTCACAGAATTTCTGAGGTTTCTGTTATGCCAACTTAACCATAACATCTCTTTATCCAAGTTTTTTTCAGGAAACATCAATGGTTATTGACCTTGCAACTACATCTGACTTAATTAATAGATCCCATTTTAAGATATTCTTTTGGATTTAGGTCCCCCTATTTATCTTACAATAGGTTGATAATGTCTCATGTTAACAATGATATGATGGTGCATTCCAGTCAGAAAGGTGCAATTACTACCCCCTTTAGGGAGGAGTCGGGGTCCGACAAGGTTACATGTTTGCCCCTCTACTTTTTAACCTATTAAAAAACTTGTTGAATAATAAATGGTCTGAATCGGGTTTGGATGCTCCATGTGTAGGCCAACAGTTTGTTCCTATGTTAGCCTACAAGGGCAGTAAGGCACTGCTTGTCCTTTGATATAGACCTATACCATTTTATAGCATCTTTGGATTTACCAATATATGTTAGAAAGTCTGCCATAGTAGCGTTTGCACACAGTAACATGATATAGAGCTCTAGGGTGTTTACATTGAGGGACAAAGCAATAGCGTGTGCTTTCTCTTTTGGCTATAAAGTGACGTCAGGAGCATGCCACGCGCATCTAAACGAGGTAATAAAATATCAAAAGCGTGTGCGGGCTTTTTTAGATTTTCCAGAGAGTTTTCAATTCCAAACCGTGACAATAACCCCGAGGGCACATGAAAAAGAAGACAAGGCAGTAGCACTATATGGTTCTGGAATACGCGCACTGATGAAAGGGAGCCACTTCAGGGGGTAGAAAGTAAGCTTTGCGCAGGGATTTTCAGCCTTCCATCCTCAGCCGCTTGATATGATGTGCACTCAGAATTTCCCTTCAAATTCATCAATGTCACGTGTTAAATCAACTCAGTTTTGTCATCTCCACCCATTTGCAATAACCTGAAACCATATTGCTATATATTTGGAGAAGTGAAACATGTTAGCACTTCTTTCAGTGAAGCATATTCTTTTCACATTAACCAAAAGGTCAGGGCCTATAGACATCAAGGATTTCTCCACGTTGTACAAGGGGGTGATTACCAAACTCAAAGAGAAGCTTGCACCTTCCTACACAGAGAGCTTATTGAGTCTGTTAACTCTACAACAAGCCTTGAGAGTTAAGATTGGTACCTAATGTGTTGCAACCGTATCAGACCTACGCTCCTTTTTTAACCAAATTGATTTTAATAAACAGGATGCGTTTTCCTTTTTACGACTGAATAATAACCTAACATGATGGTCAGGGAAATCAATTAACATTTTTGCACAGTTTCTCCTTTGATTTTAGAATCTTTAATGCATGTTTTATTTGTTGCCCTTTCTACACTGACATTAACGGAGCCACAAGTGTTCCCATTGCAAGAAATCTATACTTTTGTCAAGGTAGACTGGTTTTGTTGTTTATAACATCAGTTGCTTTTGTTGGCGGCAACATGAGCACGTATGCACCTTTTTCAAAGATCCCTTTGTATGAGGAAAATATGTTGTAATATATACCGTATGATGTCAGTGTGTGTTCACTTAGGTAGCATGTTGCCATATTGTTATGTAGTATTTAGTGGGCTTAACTAGGATGCATAATGGATTTCTTTATACTTTTATGGGAAAAAATAAATAAAAAATAAAAACAAATATTGCTGACTGACTCCTCATCAATACCATTAGCATTCATGCTACTACTTGTATATTGTATAGTCCTGCACCTATTTTACAACCACAGTAATGCACACAGAGCCACCTTCCAACATGCCAAACAGTGGTACCCACAACATCTATTAGATCTCCTTGTTAAACTAGAGCTGCACAAATTAGAATAAGTAATAGTCATGATGGAATAGCAATCAGGAACACCAGTTTCAATAGCTATAATTAGTTCGTCTGCATTTCCATTGTCTATAAATGGCATTTACTGCTTTCACTTGTGTTTCCTAAATTAAAACATCTAAACAGTTATTTTAGAAAATGCACTCTCAGCACCAGGCTATCAATGACACCAAGCTGACCAATTCACAAACTTAACCTAACAGGATGATAGAAAACTGCCCAGTCTAACTAGTCCCTTACATGATTTCACTTGACATCCTTTTCAGTCTTATCTTTTTGTATTCTACTTTATTCTGCCCAGGTAATATCAACACTGAATTCTGTGGTGGCGTGGTGCCTTTTCCATATGCACCCGCCGTGTCCAGTACACATTGTCCTTCCATCCATTCACGACAGAAGATTGAATAATGTAAGGGGCCCATTTCTAGATAGCAGTGTTTTGAAAGCTGTGGGTCTCATGCACTTGGAACCATCCATTAGCAAAGGATCAATCGTGTTGTGTCACGTAACCCCCACCAGAAGTGTATGGACAGACAGGGTGTTCATATGCAGGAGTGTGCGTGGTAGCACCAAAAACGTAGCCCGTGAGTTAACTCAACAAAAAAACTCAACATTACATTCGCCTAGCTAAAGTCTTGCAGTATTTCAGAAAACACTGCAAGGCATTCTACACCGAATGTTTAAGGGCCCATCTCACGGGAGAATATGCCAGGTGTTCTCCTGACCCTTACCTGAGGCATCTCCACTGTTCTTGGTTCCAGCCTCCGGATTGGGAATCCTTTGTTTCTTCTTCCTGTGACCCAGTGTGACTAGCACACACCACATAAAATGGGAAATGGACATTGTGATTAGATTCGTACTTTAAACCAGCGTTTTCTCGCATAAAGATATCATTTGGATCCAGACTGAAGATTTAAAAGGGGATTGGACTGGTGGAAATTCACAACAAGGCAGCCATGGGGAAATCACTTTGGCATGATGTTACCTCGTGAGATGCACTTATTTAAGGTTTGAATCAACGCCTTGTTGATCATTGGGGCTCCACTTTCTTACACGCGTCACATCATCCTACCTTACCTTCTGCTATCCAGGATTTCCAGCAGCTCACCACAAAGGTACTTGGCAAGCCTTGGGTAGGAAAGAAGGAGGCATGTAAGAGAAGGACTAAAAACCATATTGCTCCTTTTCCACATGCTGTCTGTGTGGTTCCGCTACAAGAAGAGAGGCATGAGCAAATAGAGATACAATGCCCGCAAAGACTAAACCTCCCCTTTCCCCGTTGGACACCCTACACTGTTAAATATGCAGATGCAGGGAATACAAGCGGGACGGCTGTAGAGTCACATTATTACAATTACATGGAAGGGTCCACTGAGCAATGCATAACGTCCCGGCATTGACCTGAGTCTGGTAGGATGTTACAGAACATTTGCCCTATGACGCACAACTTCCACGGGCAATATGGAGCGCTCTGAGATAGAAAAAGTCTTGTTTTTCTGGTCAGGAAACTGCATAGAGAACTCCAGCCCAGTAGGGCTGAAACCAACACCCTCAGACTGGTAGCGGTTATTACTAGAGTTGCCACTAATGCCACCAACACGAGTTAACACGTTCAAGGCCAGTGACATCCCAGAAGGAATAATCAGCAGCTGGCTCCGGGGGTTGCAGACTTTCCCCTAGAAATACCCATACAAGTTATCAAGCCAAACCCTACACCTCTACTCCTCACCAGAGACGTTTACAGGGGACCCACAACATTGTGCAACATTTGAAAAACAGTGCAACTCTTATTGGGCCACAAGCCTTCCCTAATCATTCCACCAAGATGGCTTTCATGTTATCATCTTTGGGAGGTAATGCTGCCAAATGGCCAATACCCTTAGTTAAATAACAGGATCCCATACTGCAAGACTATCAAGGCTTGAAGAAGGAAATGGGAAAACTGTTTGCCTGTAACGTGCGTGCCCAGCCCTAAAACAACAAGCTGTTGGGTCTCAAAGTGCACCAGAAAAACAATTACTGTTAACCCAAGACATGATATGTACCAGTGCTAGCATGGTGCACCGTTTTCCAAAGGAATAGTAAGACTAGCAGGATTTGCATCAGAGGATAAAGGAAGCACACTACCATTGCACAGACCATATGCCTGTCATATCAATCATTTTTCATGCCAAGTGCTGAACGTTTTGGCTGTCGGGATATGCATTAACAGCTTTCTAAGAGCTATCCAAGAGAATGCCTGGATTAGCGCCTAGCCAACATCTTTATTCGACTATCGAAGTTGCCAGCTGCGTCACCATTATTGTTTGTTTCCAAAAACGAATGATATCTTTGCAACTGCACAAATTATAGCACATTTAACAAGATGACTGTTAAATATTGATATCTTATACCATTGATTCAGCTTTGTTAGACCAAGTAAAACATACCAAAATCAACACCCAGCTTGATCTCTGAGGGGTTTAACATATTGTCAGGGTGAAAGCTGGCAATGAATGGAAGACCACTTTTAAAACTAAATTAGATCTCTTTAGGTATAGAAGAATAGTGTTATTTGGCTTGTACAACAGCCAATAGCTTTTAAATAGTTCATAAATGCAGTTGTGGGGTGAGGTGGGCACAACCTGTTTGTAAAAAATGATAGTTCCTAAAGGTATGGAATCTGTTCCACTTGTCTAGTTGCTTAAGTTCAATGGAGCAACTCTGCGTAAAGAATCCTATGGCACAAAGATCAACAAATTGCAAAAAGGGCTGAGCGTTGTCACCCAGTTAGCCGGGTGATCTCAATTTGCTCTGTCTATAAGCTGCAAGATTATGTTTCTTCTTACACATTTCTTTTGCTATTATGAATAATATATAAACAAAATTCCAAAGTAGACTATTTGTGAGATACACAAATGTTCTTTTAATCATTATTGCGTAGAGGAAAAGGTCAATCTGGTCAGCGTCCATTAATTGGCCAATGCATTTCGGAAAGAAATCCTTCATCAGGGCTGAACACTATAAATGTCACCACATAAAGAATATCACATGTAAGTACAGAAGATGTATACATACCCGCAAAGCGGTAGTTTAAAAGCATCAAATGAAGGATACCAGAAAAAAGAATACATGTATTTTTATAAATCTCATATACACGCTTCCGAAGAGTCACAAGCATGCTATGAAACCACCAGGGAGACCTATTGTGGAAGAAATGGATAGTATCCTTCAACCTCTGGGCAGATATATCGAATATTTTCTCCTACCGCTCATATAAAAAACAAGCGCATATATCAAAGATGCTACCCACTTTTTACAGCATCTGAATAAAACAACATATAATCTGTAGTGCATAATGTTCTCGATTGACGTCAAAAGCTTGTATACTTCGACCCCCCATGAACTTGGTAAAGAATCTCCAGAGCAAGTCTTCCTAGAAGATCTGCAGGACTACTTTTCCTGGGAACAATCAGATTACCATGCGATCCATGATGGGTTATCTTTCATCAAACAGAAATTGTTGCATGCAACAAAAGACTGCCAACATGTTGAAATTCAGGAGAACCATGATGCTGTGACAGCATGACATCCAGGAATAAAAAACACTACTGAGCTTATTACTCTGGCAAGACTGGTGGCCCGAAAAAACATGATGGTCAATTATATGTTAAAACCTGCAACACGTGTTAGAAATAGGTCGGATCATCATATGGGCTTTTGCAAACCCTACCCATTCCACAAAATACATAGCACACGGTCTCTTTTGATTTTATAACCAATTTGCCACTTTGCCACAGGTTCACAGTGGTCCTCGTAGTTGTAGATCACTGAATCAAAACGGCCCATTTTGTACCGCTACAAAAGAGTACATACTGCTGTCAAATTAGCCAAGGTATTTCCATCACAAATAGTTAGGCTGCCTTCGATACCCTCTATGGTAATTTCTGACTGAGGGAGCTACTTTCTCACATTTCTTTGCAAACCACTAGGTTCAGAAGTCAATTTGCCCACCATCTACCATCCCCAAATGGATGTAAAAACAGAGATAGTAGAACAAAAAATACCTGAGCAGTACCTCTTCTGTCATTTGACTCAAGACAGCAGGGAATGGGTGTAGTTGCTGTGGGCAGCAGAGTTTGCCTACAACAACACCAAACATTCTTCCACAGGTTTCTCCCCTTTCTACTGCATTTAGGGTGTCCACCCCAGGTCTTCAGGTATTTTACACCCTCAGCCAACTGAAGTACGGCATGTCACAAAACACCATGCCCGATGAAAAGAAGTACAGAAACAGGCACATAAAAACCTGTTTCAGGCTAAGTGACAGTAAAAGGAATATGCAGTCTTTCATATTTCATTAATTAAGACAGTTTATTACCCCCTGAGGATGAAGCCACAACCACCATCACCTGAAATGTTGGACAGTGAAACCAAATGCGAAGTTAGGAAGATCCTTAAACCCAAATTAGCCAGAGGCAAGGTAATTACCTTATTAATTGGAGCACTCTGGAACAGAATGTAGTTCTTGATAACCATCCTCTCTGATTCCATCCCAAGGCTGAGGATAGCTCAGGGGCAATGTGTTTGTCTTGGAAGCAAGACAACACGGAGTAACACAGGTTTGAATGCCTGCCCCACACTTAGAGACTGATCTGCAGTGTTAAGTGTGTTATAAAAGATTAATTAAGAATGACTCATACGTTTCATGCCCAAACTCTCCACAAACAGAGGGCCCTGGAGAGAGAAATCTCGGTTGTGTTACTGACATGGTTGCTAAAGGCACATAGTGTTACACATCAGGGCATCAGCCTCATGACTTGGAGTCATCCATTAATAATATTATAGTGCATATGCCTAAGTACTGTATATAGAACACATTTTTTTTACTTCGATTTTTATTGGCATTTTTGGAAGTTAGTACAAACAAACAATATTGCCAATAACAATAACCCCCCATTGTCCACCACTCCCCTCCCTTGAACCCACCTCCCTGAGGTTGCTCAACCATAAATATTTCAGCTCACAGGACGTTGGATTGACTGCATAAGGCCGAAATAACAACATTTTTAGAGGCAAGGGTTCTTTTCGTAGTTCTTCGGGACCAGTTCCTCTCATATTTCACCAGGGGACCCAGGGTTCACTTCCAAACCAGAGAACAGTCAAGCTGTAATCAAAGTCTTAGGGTTCCCACTTCCTCATTTCAAGATGAGGGCTCCCCAATCCAGAGAGAACGTTTCCATATGGTCGTTAATCACTGCTGCTAATTTCTCATACGTGAATATGTCCCACAGCTTGCACATTACTCTTTCCTTGATGGGGGGCCTTGTCCTTCCATTTCAGGGCTAGGGCTACTCTTCCTGCTCTCAACATAGATTCAATAAGATTCAGGAGTCTGGGTTTATCATCATCAGCTCCTGAGACGCCCAATAGTATTTTAAGGGGATCTAAGTTTGGGGATATGCCAATTGTGTCTTTGTGTCTCTAATCGAGCTGAGGACTTCTGACCAGTATATCTGTGCTTGTGAGCACTCCCACCACATGTGGTACCATTACCCTGTTTGACCACATTGCCTGGGGCAGACGGGTGGGGGTGATCCCCCAAACATTTTTTGAGAGTTTCAAGGGGGGGCAAGTGCCAACAGTGCAGCATTTTGAAGTTGTGTTCCATTGCGGATGTATAATGATTACCAGAGAACATCAACTTATATATCTTACTCCACGAGTTATCTGGAATTTCCTCCCCTATATGGGCCGCCCATTCTTGCTTAAACCTCTGCCTACCCAATAGGTCTGCCATAACAAGCACCTTGTAAATTCTGGAGAGAATCCCCTTCCTCAAGGAGGCTTCACTGAGGGTATTTTTGAAAGGTATGAGGGGATGCACGACCTTAGGAAACCATATCGGTCAGACAGGATTCCTTTCAGGTGAAGGAATTCAAAGATACTCAAGGAGTTTACTTCCAAGATAGGGCATCGTAATCAATAAAATGGCCTTCCGAGAACGGTTGGCTGGCTTTCTCTAGTCCCCTGTCTGACCAAGTTTGTGTGTGACGGAGGCCCCTCTTCCCCATGTCAAGTGGGTCACCCCATATCGAGCTCAATTTTGATGGCCAGGATGAGAGAGCAGCGTTAACTTTGCTCTCTCTCCATAGACTCTAGAGTACCGCCAGAGTGGGGTGGTTTTTGATGGGGGCCAGGGATCGCTATGCTCGTGGACCAAAGCAGGCCTCAGTCTTTTTTAGGGTGGGTCTGCAGGTCTTCAGTATAGGTCCAATGAGTGCCCAAATCATCTCAGAGGTGCTCCAACATGACTCACAGCGGTGCTGCTTTGATGTATTGCTCAAAGTCCGGAAGACCAAAGCCTCTGAAGTCCCTAAGGGGAGTTAGGGTGTTGAATTTAATTCTGGGTTTCTTTCCTTTCCATATATTTATTTATTCATTTATTGGATTTCTAGAGCGCACTTCAGCCCACAGGCATCGAGGCGCTATGAATAAATGTAGGAAGGCTTGCTTGAGGGTTACAGGAAGGGGTCCATGGACAGATGCTTAAAGACAGTTTGATAGGTTACAGTTGCTCATAGGTTACATTAAATAGTACAGTGAGTGCATAGCATAGTGTGGCAAACCCATTCATAATACAGTAGATGGGCGAGAGGATGCTTACATATGCAATACATAGCTCTTTGGGATGGGTCCTTTCAGACAAAGAGCCTAGTTTTTATGTTCTTGCAGAAGATTGCATGAGAGTTGATCGACCTTATCTTCGCTGGGAGGGTGTTCCAGAAGGTAGCAGCCATGGTTGGGAAGCTGGAGCCTCCAGAACGCACTCTGCGTGTGTGAGGAACAGTAATATGGTCAGCATATGCGGACCTCGAGGGTCTCGATGCTGTCTGTTTGCTGATCCTCTGAGCTAGGTACATGGGTGCCAGGCCGTGAAGACATTTATGTGTAAGGGCAAGTGTTTTGAAGACAATCCCTTCCTTAATAGGTAGCCAGTGTACCTGCATCCTGACCCCCGAAATGTGTTCTTTGCGTGAGTTGCCTGGTGCGGCCCTTAAGGCATCATTCTGTGCTATATGGAGTTCAGCCAGATTTTTATGGGAAGTTCCACCAAAGAGCGCATTGCAATAGTCCAACCTTGAGCCAATGATGGCCCTGGCTATGGTGATGCAGTTCTGTTGCAACAGGAATGGCCTAACAGCATTGATCAATTTAGAGTGATAGGCTGCAAAGGAGACAATAGCATTGACCTGCCTATCCATGGTAAGGCTAGGTTCGAGATACACGCCCAGAGTCTTCATTACTTGAGACACTGCGATGGAAATGTTGTCACTGGTGAATGAACAATACTCCTTGTCAAGTTTACCCAGTGTGGAGGGGGATCCAAACAGCAAGAGTTCTGTTTTCTAACTATTGAGGCAAAGCCTGCTATCTGCTATCCATGATTGAATTGTGGAGTAAATGAAGTTGAGGTTGTTCACATCAGTTGGATAGTCACCCGAGAGTGGGATGAGCACCTGGGTATCATGAATTTTAATTTGGAGATGAAGGATTCCGGTAGGGGTGTGGGTAGTGTTGAGAATAAATATAGGAGTCTGGGGAGAATATTCATCTTTACCGACACCATGCATCCGAACCAAGACAAAGTAAGGTGTGCCCACCGGGAGAGGTCAGATTTAATTTTTTCAAGTAGTGGGAGGAAGTTAAGCTCTACCAACCTTGTGAGGTCACTGGGTAGAATAACACCCAGGTATGGGTGGCTGAGTTCTCAATTCTCATTCCACAAATGGAGTTTCTGCCTCTAGTCTCGGCTTCATTGGCTCCGACGGGCATCACATTTGACTTGGGGATGTTTATTTTCAGGCCTGAGAATCTACCGAATCACTCTATTGGCCAAGGAGTTCAGGAAGGGACTTTCCGAGATTTGTTATACAACATAAAATGTCGTTGGCAAATAGGGACAGTTTAAAGTCAATTTCACCACATTGGATTCCTGTGATCCCAGGGTTTTCCCTAATTGTGATTGCCAGGGGTTCCATAGTAAGGGCATACAACAAGGGGGAAAACAGGGGGGAGATGGGGCATCCCTGTCTCGTGCCTCTAGTAAAATGGAGTGGGGATGTGGTGATGCCGTTCACTGCCACCTTAGCAGAGGGGTTGTTCTATAGGGCTGAAATCCAGCACCTGAAGTTACTACCAAGGCCCATTTTTGTAAGACTTTTCCTATATAGCCCCACTCTAGCCGGTCAAAGGCATTTTCTGAGTCTATAGTGTTCAGATATGCACTTGTTCACAGGTGTTGTGCTTCGTGCATTAAGTCTGTCGTTTTCCTCACATTGTTGGAGCCCTGACGGCCTGGTATAAACCTTACCTGGTCTCCATGTACCAAGGTAGACATAAGGTGGTGGAGTCTATTGGCCAGTACCTTTGCCATGATTTTGACATCAGTGTTAAGTAAGGAGATTGGGCGGTAGGATTGGCAATGGGATGGTTCTTTCCCGTCTTTTGGGATGACTATTATCAAAGCCGAAAGCATGGAGCTTGGGAGAGTGCCTGTTACCATTGCATCATTAAACAGTTTGGTCAGGAAAGGGGCTAATGTGGAGCCGAACCTCTTAAAAAACCTCTAAAAAAAGCACACAGTAAAACCACCCTTCAAACCACTGATCGTATCAACCACTTCCTGCTCGGTGATGGAAGCCTGCAGGGCTGGCGAGAGACTTGGGATCAGAAGTGAGTTCAGGTAGCGGTCCACATCGGCACCGTTGCCTGTGTATTCTGCTCTATAGAGAGTTTTGTAAACAACTCGAAACTCCTTGGTTATCTGGGTGTCTTCGAGAAACTTTTCTCCTCTAGATGTCTGTATGGCCGCCACCCTTCTGGCTTTCCTCCATGCCTGTATTGTATCGGCTTGCTCCCCTTTTCCATGTATTTCTGTTTTAGGAATGCTAATTTACACTTGGTTTGACCGATCAAAAGGGCTTTCAACACCGTTTTATGTTCCTGGAGTTTGTTCCATTCCCCCTGGGAACATCTGGGTTTTCAGTTTCCCTACTAGTTGACGTGCTTCAATTTCCCCCCTAAGCACTCCCTCCTCCACTGCTCTTTCTCTCTTTCTCATGGCTCCCATCCCTATCAGGACTCCTCGAATTGAAGCATTAAAGGCTTCCCAGACTACTGGAATCACTACTTCGCCATTGTCGTTTAGTTCAATATATTCTCTAATTGCTTTCCACAGCACAAGAGCAAGCACATTGTCTCTCAGCAAGAGGTCATTGCACGGCCATCTAGATTTGCGTTTAAATGGGGATAATTCACCCATTTTGACCATCACCAGGTCATGGTCTGACCACGGGATAGTTTCCGTTGTTGATTCCTATATCCTATTTTGTAGCGGGGTGTCAACAAGGATGTAGACGATCCTCGAGAATGTATCATGTACCCTTGAGTAGTATGTGTTAGGGGGGTCCCGGCCACGTATCTGAGCATGGGAAACTGCCACTCTCAGCTCTGCGTTGATCCGCTGGAAGGCAGCGGCCTCCCTGTACTGCGCTTGGTGCGCTATGTAGGGTCTGCCTTTTTCCTATCTAGCTCAGGATCTAGGACCATATTTAAGTCACCCCCTATTATCAGTGACCCAAATGTTTGGATCTTACCCTTGATTGGGTCACAGTACTGTTCTTGGGAATCATTTGGGCATTATAGGGATTATCACTGTTAATGCATGACCTGTAATGTCCCCCCTCACCATTGCAAAGCAGCCTTCAGGATCTTTCAATTGCACTTTCAGGGTAAACTTAAGGCTGTTGGCTACTACCACTGCAACCCCTTTTTTTGTTTAGACAAACATGAGGCGCAGAAGACCTATATGGATTTAGCTTTAAGGGCTGGTTCCCTCCCCCTTTCCTGCAGGAACAAGAGGTCTAGCTTCAAACAGTTGAGCTCATGAGTCGTTAAAGATCTCATGTGTGGAGAATTTAGCCCTCTAACGTTTAGGGAACCCAATGCCACTGTATTCACAGTATCGTTTTAGGGCCGTGACCCAAGTTCTGTAACTCCTCCCATTAGTGCAGCAAAGTATGTGGTCCGATGCCCTATTTTCACATTGACTGAAAACCTTGTTTTTTTTTAACCATAACCTCCTGACGAGCAGTCATAACTTTTGTTAACTTGTATGACCTGAATCCCCTTTGAACAATAACAAACCTCCCAATTTACCCCTACTCTCTTTTGGGCTATCGGCGTCATTGAACATGTTGCTGTGCCAGCCCACCTTTTAGTACCCCATCTTCAGGCTTTCTTGGGTAACAATTAACATCTTTGAGCCCCCTCCCCCGAATAACCTCAGTTCTTTGACATTCACCGCTGCTCCCGCGTGCATTTTAAGGATACCAATTCATTGTTATCATCTTGTTGTCTGGTGGGAACTTTGGACCCCTTTGGGAGGCTTGCAGGGCCTCTCTATCTTTCGGCAGCTGCTAGGAAGTTGCTCAGTTTCCAAAGTCAAGCTAGGATATGCGCCATGGTCTCTTTGGACCTCGGCAAGTAGTGTTCCATTGCTCTCTACAGGCGGGGTCACCCTTGGCCTGCGGGGGATATCAGATTCAGTTTCTTAAATTTGCAGTGGCTCTTACTCGTCTCCTGTCAACAAAGCATTTGTTTTTTGGGGCTTCACTCTGTGTATCCCCATGGCTTCCAAGGAAGGGCCCCGGCACCGATACACCCAGGATTTCTTGAGGCACTCTGTTGATGTTGCCTTCCGCTGTGAGATTGTATTTGTAGCCCTCGAATTCGAAGGTTAGTGAAAATGGAAAGCCACATCTGTATCACACTCCATTCATCAGGGGTGCCCAGAGTCTCCTGCTGGTTAGGGTAAATGCTGACAGGTCTTGGTATATTGTGATTTGAGAGTCTCTCCAGTTCACAGACCTCTCTTTCTAGGCCTTTCCAGGATCTTTGATTTCTCTGTGTAGTAGTGGAATCTGACCAGCACATATCTCGGACTTCGGGCGCCTCCACACACCCCCTGGGCTCTATTGATCGTGGGCTTGTTAGTGTTGTCCTCATTAAAAATCTTCCTGATGACCTCGTTCATAGCCTTTATAATGTCGGTCTGTGTTTCACCTTCTTGCTCCGGAAACCTGAAAAATCTTAGGTTATTGCGATGCTCGCAGTTTGCGAAATCATCCATTTTTAGCGCACACTTCTCCTATCTTCTCTCGAGCGCCGATAGTCTCATATCAATTTGGGACTCTAGTATGTCCACCGATGATTGATTTTCCTCGAGCCCTTGGATACGGTCGTCCATGCTGTCCACTTTCTTGTCCAGCCCGTCCAGTCTTTTGCTAATATCCACCCTGAAACCTCTTATTTTGTTAAGAAAGGCTGTAATGCCTTTGCTTGTTGATTTGGACTCCTGTACGTCTGGTGATATTGTGGTGGGCATGGCTTCCTGAGGGCATTGGGGCTGTCGTTCAAAGTGGAATTTCTGGAGAGCGGTTGCCCAACTCATGGGTAGGATGCTGCTTCGAGACACCTCCAAGCCGGGGGGTGAGGTCTGCCAAGGGGAGTGTTGGACCCAGGCAGCGACTTGCGTTTGGGTGTGCTGGGTTCAGGGTCTGGTGTGTGTAACCCCTTCCCCAGCTGCGGAGAGCGCTGGGGCCTTCCTCTGGTCCAGCTCATTCTTCTTGCTCAGGGTCGTCTCCCGGGTTTCAGGTGGGGAGGAACACATAGCGCCTGTGGCGGGTCCAAAGAGAAGGGTTGACCAACTCACGTCTTGTAGGTGTGAAGGTGTGAAGGTGTGGGGCCATTTGGTGTGAGGCCAGCTCCATGAATGATACGGGCGAGGTTCAAAAAGTTGACCAACTAAGTTGACACACTGGTCGGGGAAGAGCAGAGGGACCCGGTAGCCTTTCCTTGGACCTTCCGTGGCATGGGCCAGGGTGAGGGACCTCTAGCGTAAAAGGTTGGAATTTTCTTTGCTTGGAGCTGCAGGAGCCTCTGGCAGGACCGATTGCCCTGTTTTCCCCTCAGGGGCTCACAGGGGAGTTTGTGGTACAGAGGAAGTCAGGCCTCTGTGTCATAGGAAGGGGACTGGATCCCAGCACTTGTCCCGCCGCTTTCTCTGTGTTCTGGGGGCGAGCACTCGTCGCATGCCCAAAATTTGGCCTTCTCAGGGCCTCCAGGGACCTCTCACTCAAGGTGGGGAGGCCACGGTATCCAGGGTCTGTGACAGGGGCCCAGTGGGCCAAGCTCCTCTGCTGTGGGGGCCTGGTGAATGGGCCGTCACTTATCCTCCTAGTCCTGCTGTGGGATGTTTGGCCCTCAGTGCAGGTCTGGGTATGCAGTGCTGCCCATGGATCGGGTCGGGGACATTTAGCACTCCGCAGCCTAATCTCAATGCCTCACCCCCTACTGGTGTCTCGAGGGTGGGCATGCTGTAAAGAGTTTCTCCACTCTTCCGACTTTTGTTTTTTCCCCTATTTTAAAAAAGGCTGCTGGGGGGCTGGTGGGCCAAGGCCCGCGATAGCACCCCTCTGGTGTTCTTGGTGTGGGGAGGAGCAGGGGGGGACCCACCAGACCCCACCACCTACATCCTTGTGGTCCGTCATCTCAGGCCCGGTGCAAGCCGCGCACTTGTGTGTAGAATGCGTGGGGCTGCTGGGCGGTTCGGGATTATGTCAGCTCCGTTGAAAGATGCTGAACCTCAGACTGTCTTTGCCGCTCTGGGTCTGTTCTTTGGCCACCGCGCTGCTCAGGGTGTGGGCTCCACTAGGGGTTCACTTTGGTAGTGCTTTGGGGGCTACCCGCGGGGGCTCTTCTCCTCAATGTGCCTAGCTGGTGGGGAGCGACACAGATGTGCTAGTTCATCTCTGCAACCCCTGGTGGCCGATCAACCACAAAGAACATATTAGCATCCCATAGAACATATTTGCATACATTAACCATCCCACCCGTACTCTTTTATCGACGATGAAAGGCTGAGTTGTTCTTGCCAGGATTCTAACCTGTAGATCACACATAGATCTCAGAAGTGACTGCTTAACCTGCTGGCCTATCCTGTTATCAAAGGATAGATCCTGTTAGGCCTCTTGACCCCCATCAGGAGTGCATGCACACATCGACAGAGCTTATGGAGGAGTACGCGTGGTAGCACCTCGCTATGCTTGGGCCTGTAACTTGAGGCCCCGAGGGCATTACCATAAGGCAGGAATGGCCTGCCGGCGAGGCAGTTATTCCCATTGGTATTCCGGGATCTGCAGGCTCGGGATACTGGTTTCCCCGAGTTTGCAGCCCCGGAACACTAATGGGTTACAAAACCTTTTCAAGCGGCATGGCTTTGCCGTTTGAAAAAGTTTCAGTACAGTACGAGCTGGTTCTAGGAACACTAGACTGCATGTACTGCTTCATTAGTACAGAGCAACAGGGCGCCATTTTGGGCGAAGTTTCTCCATACTTATGAATGGGACAAAAATAAAAATAAAAAAGGCCACCTTGGAAAAGGGAGAAGGGGCTACGTGTGGTCCCTTCTCCCTTTCCAAGGTTGCCTTGAAAAAAGAGTGTACCCGGCATGCGAACGACTTTCATGCGTCCACAGGATTACACTGAGGTAGGGCTCGGAAATGAGCCAATCATCTTTCAGTGTAATCCTGTGGATAGGACTGCCGGGTATTAATGTCTCAAATGAGGAATGGAATGGAGTGTGGTCCTTTGTGTCCTATGTGGAATGGACTAGGGAAAGAAGAGCCTCACTGTGTCCAAGAGAAGTGCAGGATTGTGCTGGAGACAGAAAAAGAAGAAACAGATGGTGCTGGAGAAGAGAGAAGGTGGCTGGAGAATGTTGTGCAGGAAGAAGGAGGGAAAGAGTATTTAGGGATATAACCAAAGCAGAAGGTGGAGAGTAAGGACACGAAGAAACAAAAAGGTGTGAAGGAGCCAGACAGAAAAAGCTGAATACGAAGTCGAGAATGTGGGGAAACACCTCGGGCAAGTAGAGGTAGATGGTCACCAGGAGAAAGGTGGATCAAAGAGAAGGAGGAAAGGGGGGAAAGGAGATACAGCCAAAGGAGGCCGACACATACAAGGAGGCGCATGCACGATACCCACCTGATATATGTGGAATTTAGGAAAGGAGGTGGTATGGCAGAGTGTGGAGGGGGGTATGGCAGAGTGTGGAGGAGGTGACCGAGGAATTGAAAGCAAAGTGCAGTAGAGAGTTTAGAAGATATTTAGGGAAGGTTCCCATAGGTGTGATATCAAACCAGCTTGTTGAGGAGGTAGAGGAGGATGGGGTGCTAGGGAAAAGAGCTGTGTTCCCTGTAAGGCACAGGAGGTATGATACTTAACACAAGGTGCAGATCATACCAGTTGGGCAGCCGGATCGTGCATGCTCTGGGGTTCTGCTTGGCAGCATCCAGGTGTAACATGTATGCATGCTCTGGACAGAAGATCCAGGTGGAAGAGTCGGCCTAGATTCCAAGACATCATGGTGAGAAGCAGAAAATCCAAACCGATGGAATCAGTGAGCAAGACACAGGCACAGGGACATTCAAACCCCCAGAATGTGTGTGATTAAGAATTGCCATTTTTTTCCTGAAACCTGGGATAGAAAGTCTTTCTTTTGAAACCGAAGATCTTTTTATTGAATGCAATGACTTTGCTTTGTTGGAACTTACAGATAAACCATCTTGTTGTTATGTTGCATTCTCTTCAAGTGCCCCATGTTTTGGACCTAATATCTAAAAACTTGCATTTGTTTAAAAACCCTAATCCTCCGAGTCTTAGCTCCCTTCCCCTGACCTATTGTGTACTGTTCTTGAGGTTTTTGTTCCCCACGGTTGCTAGCTCACACTGCACTGCCTACATCCCTGCTGTGCTTATTCTTTTCTTATAGGTTCCTCTTTGATCATTCTGTTGTTGCAGTTTTTAGTTTTCCATGGTTATTGTCTTACAGTCCTGCATCCCTCCTGTGTCCAGTCTTTACTTCTAGGTTTTGTTGGTGATTGACTTTTGTCTATGTACTGCATCTAATTTTCTGTCGTTGTTCTATCCTCTGTTTCCCCCTCCTCCCTCTGTGTCCCCCATCCTAGTCTTTCCCCCGCCGCCTGCCTGCTTCCCAGTGCTAATCCCCCTGCACCCTCCCTTCTTCCCCCCACTCTTCCTCTCTGCACCCTCTATGGTGCTCTCTGTCTCACCTATCCATTCTAACTGCTTTTTTATCGACTATCCTATCCTCACTAAGTCTGGCAGGACTAAGTTCAAAAGGGACATCCTGGTCTCCAACCCAGGCCTCCCTATCGCTGATACCTACACCAGTGCTTCTGGTGACAGACCCATACCAACATCCTCTTTGTTGTTCCCTCTCCAGGCTTATGGACCCCCCATATGGTCTCTGTTCTCTCACCTTTTTCCTCTTCACCCATTAATGGAGGCACACGGTGGGAGGCCCTCCGGGCTCCCTTCTACTCCTCCAAGACCATCATCAATGTCTACCTAAATGGCACCGTCTTAGTCCAATGCCCACAGGCCAACCTCCTCCTTTTTGATAGATGCTTCCTGCCACCCTCACACCATCCACACCCCCGCTGGTCCCCCCGTGATGTTCCATGTGCCCCTCCTTTGCGCACACAGGTGTAGCATGTTTTGCTTGATTCTTCTACCCTGCTCCCCCTCTTCCCCCTCCAGCCTACTTCTGCAGGTGTCTGTCCTGATACATTCTGGTTTCACCACCACAGTCTTGTGGCCAATGCTGGAATTGACATTTATGGACTTTATTGATTCACAGTGCGTCACCCTTTCTCAAATCTCATGCTGAACTTCCTTTACATCTTGTACTCATGGGGGCCCTGACTTGTATCCTGGTTTGCAACATTATGTGTTACTACTGACTTCTGCAATTGTATTCACTCTCCCCTCTTGCTCTACTCTTTTTTACTGCTTACTCTCTCTTTTGCCACTGGGACCTTCCCCTTACCCCCTTAAGCACTCCCTTGTGCACCCACTTCTAAAGAAGCACTCTGTCGATCCTTCCTCTCTGGCTAACTATCGCCCGATCTCCATCACTCCTTTCCTGGCAAATTCATGGAAAAACTGGCCATCTCCCAGCTTATTCTGCACACTGAATCTGTTTGTTGTCTCCACGACCACCAGTCTGGCTTCGGAGCGGCCAGAAGCTCGAAATCTGCTCTCCTGAACATCTGTGAAGACCTGCTCTCTAACCTTGGTTCTAACCTTCCTTCTGTCCTCATTCTCCTCGATCTTTCTTCTGCTTTTGATGCAGTCAACCATGCCATCCTGCTCAATCACCTCTGTGATAGCCTGGGTATCACTGATTGGACCCTGGCCTGTCTGACATCCTTTCTCACTGATTGACCCTTTCAGGTCCAACTGGGGTCATTCCTCTCTTCTATCTCTCTCTCTACCTGTGCTGTACCCTCAGGGTCTAACCTTTCTCCCTGGCTGTTCAACCATTACTTGGCACCTCTCACCCACTGCATCACTGCACTCTGCTCCAACTTTCAGTGTTATGTGGAAGACACCAAGCTCTCTTTCAGGCTCCCCCGGCCACCTCTTCTCCTTCTCTAATTTCAGACTGTCTGGCCGCAATTCAGGAAAGCTGTGCCGCCAATGATCTCTGCCTTAGTGCCAGTAAGACTGAGATCCTCCTCATCGGAACACCAGCTCCCTCGTTACCTCTCTCTCTCTCTGGCTGTCCACTCTGGGCCCTCTTCCTGCTTCTATCTGTGAGGCTAGGAACCTTGCGTCATCTTCAACTCCACCCTCTTCTTCTCTCCTCACATCTCTGACATCTCTAAGAAGTTAAACTATCACCTGCACCTCCTCATTCTTTCTTTGCTAACCTTGCCCCAGAAGCTCACTGTCTCCAGAGCTCAGGTCCTCTCTAGGCTGTACTACTGCAACAGCCTCTTTCTAAATCTTCCTGCCTCTACTCTCCGTCCTCTACAACTTATTCAGAACAGGGCTTCAAGACTTGTCCTTGGCCTCAAGACCAGGGATCATATCGCTCTAAATCTGAAATCTCTTCATTAGCTCCCAGTGGTGCAAGGATCAAGTTCAAGACCCTCTGCATCGTCCACAAGGATTTCTGGGGCCTGGGACCGCATTACCTCCAACTCTATCTTCCTAAACATCTCCCTTCTCGAGCTCTCCACTCATCCACCTCCCTCTCTCTGAGGGTCAGTCGCTTTTCCAAGCAGAGATTTGGGGGCAGATCTCTATCTTCAGCTGGGGCCTCCCTTTGGAATAGTCTACCAATCTCTCAAACTTGAGCAGAATCCACCACTGGTTCCAGAAGCAACTCAAGACCTTCCTCTTCACTTCCGCTTTCTCCCTTCCTCTCCCCTGCTGATGTCCTGACTGCTCCACGCACTGGTCACCTGGCCACCCTCTGAATTTGGTCCCAGGTTCCAGCATGTCCAGTTGCACCTCGCACTCCCTTTTGGCTCCCCCAGCACTTGTGGTCTGTATCTGCAACCCTACAGTGCCTTCTCTCTGCACTCATGAGCCATCCTATGGCTGCACTCCCTGATTTACCTACACTGAGTCATCCTCTGGCCGCACTTTGAGCTACCTGCACTTGTCCACCCCACCTCCTTCAGCACTTCTCCACTTCCACTACCCTGCACTTGGACAATCAGAATGACACAAGGCCTAGTAAAATCGTGTTTTGTCCTCTCTTTGTTCCCCCTCCTTGTCATGTTACGCCTAGAAACGCTTGTGTACAGGCGCGTTATAAATGCCATATCATATCATATCATTTATGCTTTTTGCTTTGTGACAGAGGGAAGACATTTGCTCTTTTTAATGGCCACATAAGAGATGTTACTCTTAGGCTAGCTTCCGTCTGCAATCAAAATACATTTATAGTCCATAATTTCAGTGAGATTATACTGTATGGTGATTTCAGTGTAATTATGGATGCCAATTTAGACAGCTCTGAAATGAAAAAGTTCATATCGAATGTGACCTCCCTTCATTCGAAACAGGCTCCCAAAGACATAGGTTTAGCAGACATATGGAGAGTAACTCACCCTACACAGAGGGATTTTTTTTGTTCTTTTCTCATACAACAGATACAACAGAAATCCCGGCTGGCGGAAAGGGTGGCTGTTTGGTGCCTACCCGACCCGGACCTGCAGGCTGGAGACCCTCCTCCAAACTTCAAAACTGAGACCTGAACCCTGGAGCGGCAAAAGCCTGGCTAGCGAAAAGGGGGCCTATTTGCTGCCTACACGACCCAGACCTGTGTGCTGCATGCTGGACCCCCTCCTCCAAACTTCAAAACTGAGACCTGAGCCCCAGAGCAGCGAAAGCCCGCTGGTAAAAAGGCGGCTGTTTGCTGCCTACCTGACCCAGACCTGTGTGCTGTGTGCTGGAGCCCTCCTCCAAACTTCAAAACTGAGACCTGAGCCCCGGAGCAGCGAAAGCCCACTGGTGAAAAGGGGCGGCTGTTTGCTGCCTTCCTGACCCAGACCTGTGTGCTGTGTGCTGGAGCCCCTCCTCCAAACTTCAAACTGAGACCAGAGTCCCGGAGCGGCTAAAGCCCGACTGGCGAAAATGGAGGCTGTTTGCTGCCTACTAGACCCGGACATGCGTGCTGGAGCCTCTCTTCCAAACTTCAAAACTGAGACCTGAGCCCCCGAGCGGCAAAACCCGGCTGGTGAAAAGGGTGGGTTTTTCTGCCTACCCGAATCGGACCCTGCGTGCTACGTGCTGGAGCCCCTCCTCCAAACTTCAACACTGAGACCTGAGCCCCGGAGCAGCGAAAGCACGGCTGGCAAAAACGCGGCTGTTTGTTGCCGTGGCTGTTTGCGGTAAGTGGCGGACTTGCAGAACACAAGTAAATGATCCCCACTGACTCTTCCACTTAGGCTGGTTTTGATCCGTGGCTAGTTATGCAGCTTGATTCCAGTGGCTCTGCATGACCAAAACCACTTCAGCGAAGAGGGTCACATTGAGCCTAGTATTTTGCTTGCAGACTAATCAACAGCGTTGGAAACGACGGGCTCCCGTGCCCTACAAAGGAGGGCCCCTCGGCGGGGGCCTCCCTTAATGGCGACTCCCTCATGAGGCACGGCGGAAGTGGAGTCGGGGGGTGGGGGGTTGTGGAGCCTAACAGTTCCTCACCCGGAAGGGGGAGGAGGGGGCAGGGGTGTGATGTCACCACGAGCGGTGCGGGCCGGCGCACCCCAGCCATTCGCTACATAAGGCCCGGGAAAGTGCAAATGGGCCTCTTCTCGGCCATCTAAGACCTCTGTTCGGCACGCCGCTGCCAGGTCAGTTGGCCCTCCTGCAATGGAGTACGGAACAAGAAGATCAAGCTAACCGGAAGAACGCCGGCAGGAAAGGCCGCAGCTCAATTCATCACGCCACTGGTTCAATCCGGAGGGCCAGCTTGTCTGTTGGGAATGGAACGAATGGGGGTAAAGGTATATTGTTGGAAATATGGCTGGGTACTGGGGGTGGCACAGGTGACCAGGTGAATGAGGGGGAACTCACTGCGGCCGGTGACCCGCTGTGAGTCATGGCTGAGACACCGGTCGCAGCGGCAGGTCTCTTGCGGACAAGTCCTGCGGATGTTACATGTTGTTCCCGTTAGAAAGCACTGGCGGATACCACAAGGGGAACTGCACAGCCATGATTTAGGATGAACGGCGCCCAGGAGTATTAGACTCAGGGGAGGCCCACATTAATGGGGAGGGTTAGGGGGCTTGGAAGACCTTCCAACTCCAAAAGTGGGTGGGGGAAATGGGAAGTGCATTGTTGGAAACAAAAGTGGAGCAACAATGAAGTCTGCAAGGGGGGGGGAGTAAATTGAAAGATTGCACAGTAAACGGGGCTCCAGCAAGTAGGTTGGAAACTGAGGGGAAGGGGGCCCATGGGAGATTAGGGGTCGTTGGGGGGGGTTCAAGAGAAGTGGGGCATTAGATATTGGCAGCTCAAGCAGATCCAAAGAAGCACTGAGGAGGGGGGGGCCTTGGAATGCGGGGGGTAGGGGCCAGGTCGAGCGGGGGGGATAGTATAGTTGAAGAGGACCCCTCTTTAGCGAAAGGCAGGGGAAGATGATGGGGCTAAGAAGGCGGCTGGGCTCTGGGGGGTAGGTAGCGCTGGATGGATGGAGCTCTCGAGAACAGGAGGGTGCTATGGGGAAGGGGCCGGAGGGGGATGGGATGGGACAACTAAGGCGGGGAGAGTGAGGGCAGCCCGGGGGTCTTGGCGGAAGGGGGAGGGGCGCTCCCTGGTAGGACAGGCTAAGGGAAGACCATTTTGGGGGTGAGAATATTAAGAAGGATTACAAGCCAACCAGGAAAAAGGGGAAGATGGAATTCTGGGGAAAGGGAAGAAAAAGGGGGAAAAAGGAGACCGGAACGCATCCTAGAAAAAGGAGCCTAAGCGGAAATGGAGAATGAAAAGAAAGTATTACATGGAATGAAAATTGCACTTAAATAGAGATGGGGAAAAGTAAATGAAAAGAAAATTGCAAAATAAAGAAATGGCCAAAGGGTAGAGAGGGACTGTTGAGGAAGGGACTGGGCGCCTGCGTCGGGTCCCCCAAGGACCCGAAGGGACGGGGGTGAAAGTTGCATTGCTCTCAGCGCAGAATCCTGAGCATAAAACGGAACACCTCTAAGATAACTCCTGACTTTATGTATGTAAATAAAGTTTGCTGTGGCAATTCTTCTCCCACTCATCCAACTGGTGATGCCTCTCATTGGGGTTGGAAGGGGGTTGAGCTCCGTGGGAGGAGGGGGGCCGTGAAGGAGTGTGAGTCTGAATGAGAGCCTTGCGGAGGTGGGGGGGCACCGGGAGCAAGGAGAGCCAACGACGTGCCCCCCACTGAGGGTGTTGGCGCCAAAAGGCAGATCAAGGGGGACGTCCAATTGACAAACTTTGGCACTGCACAGGGAAGCGGAAGTGAGTAGGGGAGATGGACTAAGGCGGCCCCCTTAGCTGCTGGGCGTGCCTCGCTCGGCTCCTTCCAGGGCAAATCTTGGTTTGGGACGCACTTGTCAGACCGATTATATAATTTGAAGCAAGACTTGCTAACTGGTCATGTAGGTCCAACAGAGCGTCTAGCAGTGGGGGGGAACCAAGGGGCGATGAAAAAGTAAGCCCTATCAGCGTCAGCAGCAAGCTCTGTGGATTTACTGCAGTACTTCTCTCGTTGCAGAACCAGCCTGCCATATTAAAGAGGAAGGCTACAACTGAAATTTCCCCGGGTGGAGGGTCTCAAAGACTTTTTAAAATGTTTAACCTTTTCAGGATGTGCTAATTAGTTATATGATAAGATATGATATTTTATTTGTATCGTGCTCATACACAAGGGTTTAAGAGCGCGACTAGGCAAGGAAGGGGAACACCAGAGGACAAAACAAAGATCTTACTAGGCCCAGTGACATTGAGAATGCGCAAGTGCAGGGGAGAGGGAAGTGGGGAAGTGCAGGGGGAAGGGGAGAAGTGGAAAGTGATAACAAGGAATACAGAAAACAACAACTGGTAGTGCAGCCAGCAGGGTGACAAGTGCAGGGTTTAACACCAGACAAGGGGTGCCTGATGAGTGCAGGTAAGGGGACTGTAGGGTTACAGATACAAACCCAAGTGCAGGGTTGCCAGGAGGCAGTTCAGGTGAGTGGGTGGGTTGGCATGGACCTGGGCCCTAAGTCAGAGGGTAACCAGGTGCAGGGTACCGAAGCAGATAGTTCAGCAGGGGAGAGGAAGAGTGAAGGCAGAAGCAAAGAGGAAAGTCTTGAGGTGCATCCGGCTGATAAATGCACGCATCCCGGGAGGTCAGCGCTCGTCGGCATGTATGAGGATTTGAAATTGAGGACTTGTTATGTGACATTGAGGATGCTCCTGTGTGCTTAAAGGTTAAATCTAACTGTGTAATTGGGCACAGGATATTGGTATTACAGAGATTGGTCCAGATTGCCCCGTCTTGGGGTATAATCAACCCGTGTTGAGAACTGGCGCAAGGAAGATTACTTCCCTTCCGATGGAAACACTTGATGAGTATGTAACAGGGAAGAAAAGGGGCCAACTGGAGGGCAAAACATACAGGCTTGTGGTGGAGAAGCTGGATACTGGGAGTACGGCTGCGCCATGTGTGATCGAGCCGCCAACAACTACACTTCTTAAGATAAGGTGGTAGTCGACCTGTCCACCCCTCTGGAAGATGTACCCCCAGAGGATTAGATACCAGAGATAGAGCGGGGGGGGGATAGGGAGGTGGTTAAGAGCCAGGGCCAGGACAAGGAGCTGGTGGAAGTGTGTCCGTTGTTAACCACATCGAATAAATTCCTGCCCTTAATGGGAGAGCATAATGTTATGATGTGTTATGATGTAAGTGTAAGTTAAAACAAGTTCATAAAAATGTATTACCAGATCCTAGTTAAACATTGAGCTGCACTATGAGCTCATTAAGTTCTAAGAATGCGATTCTGAGAAAGTGGATGAGAGACAGTAGAGACTGCAGGGAGAGAGCCATGTTGCCACTCGGCTCTCATAGGCCGCTGTCGCTGTAATGAAATAAATTACTGTTTCTTCATCACTGCTGCCTGGAGCCCTTATCTCCTCACATAACATTGTAGAGTTGGTCCCGGTCGGGGAGTTGGAGCTGGGAGGGTGAAAAGGGGTTCTCGGACCTCGTGGAAAGGGAAGGCAGCCCCCCATGCAGAGGGTGCAACAAGATCTTCTCCCTTACCTCCTCCCCAAAAAAAGCTATCTGGGATGAAGGGGAAAATGTTAATCTCCCTGGCTATGGCCACTAGGGCCGTAGAATGTGAGGGGGCAAAAAAGGCTCCAGCCCCAGCAACTTGGACGCCTGGGAGAAAGGGACCCAAGGGGGAAAGAAGGAACCTGGAGGGGCTAAGGGACACAGACATCTCCCCCTCAGGGCTGGCTGGGGCGGCTGATTAACTCAAGGAGCTGGTGTCAGACGTCCATAAAGCTATGGCAGAAATATCATGCGAAGTAACCAGACTGTCAAAACTCTTTGTCCTGGGGGCTACCTACAGCTCTGACACAATGAATAAAGTGCAGGTGGTAAACTTCCTAGACCCTGTAATGCCACTATATCCCCCTCCAAACAACATGAGTGCAACTGTCCGGAATGGATCTTTAACATCAGAGGGTTATAGGGGTCAAGCACCCGTTCAGGGGAGAGCTTGAGTGGGCAATTGGGCAACCCGCTGCTAGAGGTCATTCGGAGCCAAGAGCACAAAAGAGCTCGGCCTCCCAAAGAACCTTCCTGCCCAGACACCCGGCTCTAGGGCACCTTGTAGATAATGGGGAGACGCAGAAATGGGTAACCCTGTGGGCATCTAATCTAAAACGTGATTACTCTCTTAAAAACAACTGCAACATGCTTTTAGTCAATGTGCCGAAGGTAAGAGAGGGAAACTTTGAGACCCAGAATGCGCTTGTAAATAAGGAAACCCTTTGGATATACTTTAAGAAGGGTTGCACCTCAGTAATACGGGAGGATATTACACATTGTAGAAGAATTCATCTTCCCAACCAAGAAAATGATTGTATCAGGACTTCCCGAAAGAGGAATGGCTAGTCCAGGGGTTACTAGCCCTCGAAACCACTGGGCTGTAGCATCGCAATAAAAGAAATGCTCCCCACGGCCCAATTACCAGCCAACCATTAGATAGTATACCCAGGGGTTGGTCATGCACCCAAAAGAGACATTTCCTGGGGGATTAGGGGACAGAGATACCCGCAGTGTCTGTGGGCAAAAGGTATGGAGGGGGGCCGTCTGTGCAAGGCTGTTAATCTGGAAGGTGTAGATTGACTGGTGCAGGGGGACACCCCACCCAATGTGTCAAGGCCAGACTATGTTAGGTTAATGTCTTGAAATATAGCAGGCCTAACCAAGCACCTTGTAGATAGGAAATGGGTGGCCTCTTTACAGTCTTACAATATCATTGCCTTCCGGGAAACTTGGGCCATGGAGGAAGTAGTGATACAGGACTGTGAGGTCTTTCAGGTTAAGACCACCCAGGGGCCTCTGGGGAGGGGGGTTGGTTATTGGAATTAAGACTTCATTAAACTGGGAAAACAGGCAACTGAGTGAATGGTTCCAAGACCTGCTCATACTGGAGCTTACACTACCTAACCCGGGAAGGGCTCTGTTGTTCAATATATACAACAGGTTGAGGGATGAATCAAGTAACAATGCTGTGCACTCCATGTGTAATCTAGTGGAGTGGCTAGGGATGTCTACCAGGGGGGCGTTTCACATTGTAGCCCTTGGAGATTTCAACACTCCATTGGAACTGCCCAGATCACTGGAAGGCCTATGGGACAACCAGGACGAGGTCTGGGCGATTCCAGAAGTTGTAGCAACCTCCAAGGGTAGAGTCCACACGGAGACCTTGGAGCAGGTGAGGAGTATTCACAATGCCGTCATGAGGTGTTACAATGGACGGTTCTCTAGTGACCAGCCAGCAAAGCACACATATTACGGCCCTAATGGTTCATCCAGAGTAGATTATGCTTTGGTTTTGGGATCAGACTAGCACATAGTTGAGGGGTTTGAAGTCCTGGCACAATCTTCCTCTGTAAAATCGGATAGAGCAACGGGTATGACACCCCAGGGCCATGTAAGACGCCATGTAAAATGGGCGAATGTCAATCTACAGGACCTAGGCCTGCCCGTGTATGGTAAAATCCTGGGGCAAATGAGATAATCTGTGACCCAACTACCCCGATGGAGTGTATATGTAGGAACTTTGTTACCATGCAGGAGGCTGTTGGGCATTTGCTATCAGCCCCAGTAAAGGGTAGTAGAAAAGGCTCAGAAAAATAAACACCTGGTTTGACAAAGACTGTAGAGTGGCCAAGTGGGCTTTGATTGCTTGTCTGAGGTGGGGAGACCCGATAGACAAGCTAAATCTTCAGTCTTTGAGGAGATCATACAAGAATATCTTGGCCATCAAAAAGTCCCTGTATATGCAGGGTAGATGGACAACCATCCAGGACTGTGCACAATCCAAGGATCATGTTTGTTTATGTGGCTGATCACCAACGCTGATTTGAAAGGGGGTGCTAGCGCCCCCGAAAGTATAAAATCAGCTAGGTGGCGTCCTTTTGAGACCTTATACAGTGATGCATCCAGAGACACAGAGGTACCATTGATGATAGAAGCCGGACCCTGTTTGGCAGGGGGCCATGGGGGCAAACATCATCTAGCCCTAACACTAGAAGTGGCTAGCGCCATTACAGTGCAGAAGGGGGTGAAGGCCGCAGGTCCAAACGGGGTCCCAGTTGATCTCTACAAAAGTGAACTGTCACTCTGGGCACCGGTCCTCACATAGGCGTTTTATGCCATTTTGCAACATGAATGGGTGCCGGAATCCTGGACATCGGCGATGATCAGCCCCATTTTTCAAGAAGGGAGATATAGCAGATCACGGCAATTACCGGCCCATCTCATTGTTGGATGCTGCAGGCAAAACTTTTGTGAAGGTCCTCTTACAACGCCTAACGGCCTGGGTTGAGGAAACCAATCAAATAAGTAATCTACAGGCTGGCTTTCAAGCGGGAAAAAGCACAGTTCACCAGGGTTTTAGGTTACAACTAATTATTCAAAAACATCTAAAGATCACTAAAACCAACTTGTATGGGGTCTATGTGGACCAAAATGCCGCCTTCAATAGTGTGCCAAGAGGCTGTTTTACGGGCCAAGGGGATCATCGAGGAACTGTTGGCCCTGATCCAACTGAGACTGGGGGAAAACACAGACCAGTTTGTGTGGCTAGGGGCATGCGACAAGGTTGTGTTCTTGACCCCATCTTTTTTTGCCTCAACATTAACTCAATAATAGTGAGGCTACTGGATGTGAAAGTGGACCCTCCAAAGATGGGAGGGCGGCATCCCAGTTCTTTTTTTCACGCATGATGCAGTCCTGATGTCAGCATCGCTGATGGGTCTGCGGCGGGCCCTAGCTGTTTATATGAACTAAAGTACTGAGTTGGGCCTAGAAATTAACACTTTCAAAACCAAGTCTGTGGTTTTTTCACCAAACAAGGCAAGAACAAAGCCGCTAAAATGGCAAGTGAAAGGTTGTACTATAGAACAGGTGGATTGGTATGATTACCTGGGGATTCGGTTTTCAAAGGTGGTAGCTTTGGGATAGCCAGGTAACCAAGGCCAACATAGTACTACAGAAAGTAAGCAGTGCGATAAAAGCTTTCCACGCCAGGCATGGTAGGTGGGTCATAGGACCTGTATTTAACCTATATCGGGCCCAAGCAAAGGCGTCAGCTATGTATGAGTCTGAAATATGGGGCTACACAGACACGTCCCCTTTTAGGACGTACGAAAATATATTTTTGAGAGCACTTCTCCTGCTCACCCAAAGTACCCCAAGCAGTGGGGAAACCAGGAGCTAAAGAAGTACTGCGAGGCCCTGGTCCATGTGCCAGCTTTGGGGGGGGCTGGCAAAAGATTGCGTGGCTGTTACATGTTAAAGAATGGTTGGTCCCGTTGGGTCTCTCGGTATATTGGCAAAATCCTTGCCAAATTGATGCGCACGCTAAATCTAGGGTGAAAGAAGCCTTCTCCAGGCATAAGGTGTTGAGAGCAACAACAGTCACTATGGTCTTGGAGATGGGACCGAGCTGTTTGGCCCTTAAACAATCACAGGACTTTGAAAGCTATTTGGACACACTAAGCCCAGCATATGCTTGTGGTTTGTGTATGCATTTACCCTTTGACTCCCTTCCTGTGCGGGTTCACACAAAAATCTGGGCTGGCACAGAAACCAAAGTGTGTCCCTTGTGTGATAAGGGATCGGAAACAATGGCTCACTTTTTATTACTGTGCAAAAAACTGCAAGATTTTAGAACAACTTATTTGATACCGCTGTTCCATTTGTATGGTGTTTTAAGAGCCAGGGAAGCCATGCTGCTGTGTAAGCAGTTTACAGACTTGAATGTGACCTACTTTGCATGCAAATACACCCATAGAGCGTGTCTAAGCAGAAATAAGGCTCTCTCCATTAATGGCTCAAGGCACTGATTCATTTATAATATCCAATTGATGCATTGATAAAATACATTTCTGTAATTTTGTCTGAAATGGCTTACGCTGAATAAAGGTTTTAACAACAACATGATTCAATCTTTGAATACTACCTATCAGGAGATCCTTCTATCCTCAATGTCCCCTGGAAGAAAGGCCTGGATAATGGTGTTTTATTAACTCCCTATTGAAAGATACTCCTGTCACGGCTGATATCAGAACCCGAATTAAAGAATTATTTAGTAATGCTCTTGAGTAAGACACTATCAGAGCTTTCTCGATGGCTTTAAATATAATGCATCAACTAGAAAAGAATACATTGACCCAATACCTTTCTTGTTTGGGGCAAAAACACAAAGGAACTGGTTCTCAGGAAGCAGAAACCTGGCTGTAATTAGGGGGCAGCTCAATACTTGCTTCTCAGAGAAAAACAGAAATAGTGTAAGAGCAACAAACCCGACTGCCTGTTGGCATACTAATTACATGCCTGGAGACAACAAGAAGGCGTTCCTAAAGTTTTCCCTGGTGTTAGGAAGAAATAAAAAATGCTGGAGGCATTAAAAAATCCTGCTATGAAAAGCTGTACACTTATAAAAACCCATCCAATGGGGTTGTTCATCCCTAGAAAGTTTTTCAACCTGCAACAACCCAACATCATGTTAGAGTGCAATTAGACCGTCATTCACCTAGAAGGGGCTGAGAATTAGCTTTTATTCCTTAAAAGAAGTAAAGCTATGGTCCCTAATAGCTTCTCAGTGGGTTTTCACCAGCGGTTTTACCCCTTTTTAGTCACCCCTTTAACAAGTTGACTAAGTACTTTAGGGGGGAATAAGCTATTACCAATTCAATGGGAGAGGCTAAGATTTCGATACGCTCTAAACTAGGGAACGATCTGTACCTCTGCGCATCATAGAGACCAACCACCCTACGAGACATATATACTAACTTATTTAGTGAAATAGGTGGCTGCTCATATCTCAGATGTTTGGGGAAGGTGGTGAAAAAAAGTTAGAAAGATTATCGCCTTAGTTGTCATTGCATACTTATGGGACACCACAGCTGTCATGCTTTCGCTCATCGCGGAAAATCCTGTGATAGTGTGAAAAGGACTTTCTCATATGGGTTATAGCAAAGGGGGTGTTGGACGGCGTCATGCATCAGCCGCATTAAGGCTTACTTTAAGAATCCAAGAGCAAAATGAGTTCTTTATGAGAATACCTCAAACTTGTTTCCCTCACTAGGAGTGGCGAGAAAAATTGCACTGTATCCCTCTTCTCTTTCCCTTGGTGGTAGAATCAACCATGGGCAGAAATAAGTAGATGCAATCAGGAATTTTGGGGAATAACCCTAATGCACAGTCAATGTTTAAACTTGCTTTGTTTGTGGTAGTTGTGAAGAATCCTGCAGATCTCTCACTGAAACCCTGCCTACAGTCTCCTCCCAGGTGGCCAGGGAAAGGCAGACGTTTCCTGATCCCAACCCTGGGGCTGGTGTACTGCAGGAGGATCACCTGGGTGGAGACAGGACCCAGGGTAGTGAGGAGACTCCGTGGGATGAGACACAGTATTTATCGTCTGATATGGAGATTCCTACCACTGTGCCAAAAGAGGTTATGGCTTATTGTCATGTTAATGTCTCTCAACCTCTCAACCTCCTATTAAATCTAACGTTGTCAAACCTTAGATTGTAACTTCAAAGCACACTATCCCAAAATAAAGACCTCTTTCGATATTGAAAACTAAATGCCCTCTTCAGTTCCAAGGGTATTCTACAAAGGATTGTGCAAATGTTGGCTTCTTTAAACCATCTTCTTCTATAAAGGTTAAAACACAAAGCCCTTCTGTTAGAAATATTCAGGGAATTAAATCTACCCTTATAGCTAATCAAGAGGAAGAAGAAACTAGCTTTGTTGGAACAAACTACATATCCCAGAATCCTAGAGGAATCGAGATAAGAAATAGGGCTGAAGAGGCATGTAGATGTAGTGGTTAGGCAATTAAGCCTAATAGTCATTGCAGAAGTCAGGCAATTTAAATGAATGGCTCACACCTGTAGCCAATTGCCAAACCTGTGAGGCATAACAGGCCCCAGCAGGAAAGCAGGAGGAGAAGGAGCTGGAGCCAGAGTTGGAAGGCTGGCAGTAGAAGTAGCAGAGGAGAAGCACAAGGCTGGCAATTCACGAGGACGTGAGACCACAGAAGGGATGCTGGAACGTGGAGAGAGCAGATTTCACCTGCAAGTTCTGAGAGGGTCCTGTGTTCCCATACCCTGTATTGCAGAAGCTGTGCAGAGGAAAACATGCTGGAAGTGAAGTTTTCCCCATGTGAACCGAGTTGCTCTGATTGCAGAGCTGTGACCGTGCATTAGCCAAAGGCCAGAAGCAGAAGGCAAGCCAAGGGTCTTGGGAGTGAAAGAGACTCTGAATTAAGGTGGCCGGACCGGAGACACCTGTGTTGGAAAAGGGTGGGCGTCCCAAGTGAGTCTGAAGTAGTAGCGGTAGTCGAGGGAGTCAGTGAATCAAAGAAACCCACAACCACAGTGTCACTGAAGCCAGTGAGTGAAGCACAGCGTTCAGATTCACTTCACAAGCCTTACTGGTAACTGTAACCAGCTCCGAAGTAAGATGCAGAATGTGTAAAGCAAGTAAAGGTTGCGCAGCATCTTTAAACTGTTGATTAACAATGTAAAATATAGCACTCATGCAATTCCAAAAGCTTTGTCATTCCCGTGAGAAGTAAAAGCTATTCTTTCCATTGTTAAACTATTTTCAAAGCACCAGAGTTGTCACGGAGATTATTGAATCCATTCCAAAAACCTAACATTAACGTCTTACAAAAGTTACGAGTGATAACAAGTGAAAGCTGCATGAAAGGAAGGTCATGTGTGACCAATTGTGTTTCCAGGAGAAAATCAGAAGTTGCCTCCTTGATACTACAAGGGAATACAATTATATCCAACACTTTAAGTTTAAAAATCTACCTTAAAGAGTGGTCAGGTGTGCCTAATTATGTTTTGACTTTAAAGACTGAACCATGTATTATCTGGAATTGACATTTCTTTATTATTCCAATAAGTTATTATACTGAAGAGAAGAACAAGCATTACCCAATCCAAGAGGCGATCCCTTTTCATAGTGAAACAAGTCTTGTTTAAACCCATCCATCTAATCTGTGAACCTGTCAACCGCCCAGTGGCCTTAGATATAAGTGTGGCATTGTTACCTGAAGCTGAAAGAGTGACACTATAGCTTCTGGGTAATTACCTGGGCAGAAAAGGTGTGAGTAAAGCTCAGAAAGGGTAACTCTGTGCTGGTAAAGAATATTCAGAAGTTAACCTGTAATGCTGAACACTGCTGAATTTGAAAGGAAGTCACTCTTGTGGGCAGAGGCAGGATATACTTGTGGCAGTAAAACAGACGGAAGAGGAAAAGAGGCTGCCCCTTCTAGTAAATAATTGAAGGAAGCCCAGTTGAAGAGGTTGAACTACTTTGCCTGATAAATACAAAGCAGTGGTAGAAATACATGAACTGTGGTGATATACAAAGTTGTCAGCGGAGGTCAAATTGGAAGGGTTTGAAGAAGTGGCTTATTGTGAGACAAAGGGGATTGTTCTCATTGTAACAGCAGTAGAACAGTGGTTATTAAGAGGGGGTAGCAACTCAGATAAATTCATCCTGACAAATATACCAAATGTACTGCAAAGGTTCTAACTCATTGTAACGTTGTCGCTGGAGAAGTCCTAAAAGTAACTATTCTTTTGAACTGTGACAAATAACCTTGAAGCGAAGATAACCAAGATTACCATTGGTGCTATTTTCTTGGCTGAAATGGGAAGGGGATCTTTTCAACCAAAACCAGAAAATTATTACCATTGGATTTTTGTTTGATGAACTTATGTTTTGACTTGGAACTGATAGGAACTGGTTCAAGACTTATTTTCCTTTGAAGATTTTTAAACTGACTTTAAACCCCGGGGAAAGGATTTTACCCAGGACAGGTGAAGGTCATCCAATATTGTTCAATGCTGTTTATAAATTTATGTTGCTTCATTATTTTCTTTGTATGTTTGTTGTTTAGAGTGAGGGCCAGTTTACCCATGCTAGAGATTGTTTGCTTAGTCTTTAGACTAGGTAGGGAATTCCTTGGTAGAGTAGGACAAGCAAGGCCTTATTTGAAAACAATAACTTTAATAAAATGTCTTACTTTAGGAAAACTGCAAGCAGTTGTCCACCTCACATTACTGACCCCTCACATAGTCTTGATTATCCCTGTGACCCCTCTTATACCATTTATGAATGCATAAGAGCTGTCTAAGTGTGTATCTGGATGTAAAACTATTTTCTAATTGTAACATTGCCTCTGAAGGAACAACCTCCAATACAGAGCCCGGCTAAAATAGATGACAAATAAAATTAAATATCTGGAGGTCTTTATCATCAAACACTGTAGCTCCCATGATGAAGCTTATCTCTCAGCATTTCTTGAAAATGTTCGAAAAGGTAGACACAAGTAAGGTAGCCTTGACTATCCCTGAGACATACCTTACAACATTCATGAATGGTATCGAACTGTTCAAGAGAGTATCCAGACTTCAAATTAAAGTTAATAATTAAAGCTTCTCAATTTAACATTGCTCTGGAAGTTAAGGACAACCTTCGATACAGATTTCCACTGATATGGGCGACAGAATTAAATATCTGGTGGTGTTTATTCAAAAATCATGATAGCTCCTACATAAAGCTAACTACCCACCGTTTTAGACAATATTAGAGAAGATAAGCATCAGTGGGGTAACTTAGCCATGTCGTGGATAGCGTGTATTGCTCCATAAAAATGAATGTTTACCACTGGCTTTCACATAATTTCCAACACTCCTAATTCGGGTCCCCAGGAAAGAGCTTAAATACCTGCAGAAAGTATTATTTAGATCTACCTGCAATAACCGTAAATCCTGCATTGCTATCCATGGAATAACGGTGATCTAGCCTGCCTGAATCTTGCATGGATTATTATGAAGCACACCCCTACATCAATTGAAGATTGGTTAAACCCTATTTCACCTAAAAAATGGTGTTGCAATGAAAATGATATAGCTAGTAGGCTGCTTAAGCATACCGTGAGATGGCCAAAACAATATAGACGATTTTCTTTAACTCAGAATCTAGTGTTGGCTAGCATCATGATGTTAAGAGATTAAAATGCCTAGTTTTGGTCTAGTGTCATTTCTTTCTTGGGCTGCTCCAATCCCCGGAAACCTAGACTTGTCACTGGGCTGTCGCCTTTTTGCCTTCCATGTGTGTCTGACAGGCAGATGTGCATTTGTTTGACATTTTTCCTTAGGAAAACCCATCTTATCCTTCCAGCAGTATAAAATGACCTTTGTACTGTATCAGAACAATAGGTGACAAATTATCAATTGGGACATTAGGTCCTTAACTCCAGCATATAAAAAAAGAGGCTCATGGTAGCCTACATCTTCCAAACAGTGTGATCTTGATGGGATAGGCTAGGGGACTGATCTATATGTTGTATATGGGAAAGAGAGAACAGAACAAGCCGGGCAATAAGTCGGTGTCACAACCATTCATTATTGAGCATCAGTAAGTATAACTCCCAGTCTATCGACTACGGGAGGAGGAATGGCCAAGGAACATCAAGCCCTTGCAAAGGAACCACCTGCTCCCAGTCGGGGTTTTTGTTCAATTTGGTACTGGCAGAGACAGAAGAGGTATCGCCTGAGCAAAGGATTTCCCAAAATCAGTGACTCTTAGCTGATAGGCCAGAAGAGGAAGACCCTTTGCTGGCTCAATCCCTAGAAGCTCCTCAAGCTACTGAGTCAGTCAGACCATCAGCAGGCCACCTGGAACCCAGTGGCAATGCCAAGAGCGATCTGCTTGGCATCTTCCATGACCCTTTTGTTAATCAGTCGCTGATGTGGGTTCCTCCACCCACGTGTCCTGACCCCACTCCTAGGGAACCTAATCCCCAGCCTGCAAGTGCTTTTTCTGAGATTCCTCCTGAGCTGCTCCCACCGCCCCTGCTATGCTGGATGTGGCAGAGGAACCATTTCCTTTGCCTCCACTGTTGGAAAGGGACCTTGATTCAGTACAATGTGTATAGCCGGGTCGGGGGTAAACCCTAGATGAGGCTTACACACGTATGCTTCTCCAGGAGTCCAGTGTGAGATTCCTATTGCCCGTTCCTCAAGGTTTTCCGCTCCTCTTTCATTAGAGTGGGCGCCTGGGAGTTCAGGGGTACTGTGAGAGGTGCCTGAGATTCAGGGTAGTGGGTGCAAACTGGTGGCCTGTAAATCTTAATCATGATTGGAAGGTCTTAGAGATCAGGGCAAGGCAATCCTCAGGGCCAAGGAGAGTTCAAAAGGGGAGAACATAACGCCCTTGCCCTACCTCCTGTGAGAAGCGCAGAAGGCATGTGTTTTTTTACATATAAGGGTTCAATTGTGTGTGTGCAATGTGGCGGTCACTTCAAAGAAAAATAAAATGAGCGTTCTAGCCGGTACCAACAGAGCATTATAATAATTGGTTATTTATAATGTGCTTAACAGCGCAGACGTTTCTAAGAGCGGACATGGGACTTGAACCTGTATTGCTCTGCGCCATCTCGCTTCTCAGGTAAGCACGTTGCCACTGAGCTATACTACCGATGTTAGAGATCGCCCGGCCCTTTCACAGGATGGCAGAACCAGTGCCCCGCTCAGCACCCTGTACTATATATTTCCTGGTTGACCCTGGCTGCGAGGAAGCAGCGCCCCATTTCGAGGAGAGGTGCCGCCCTTGTGATCATTGCCAGGGCCCAGGCCGCAAGTATCAGCGCTCCCCATGAGGGAGGGGAAGGCCACTTGTTCACCGCCACCTCCCAGGCCACATAGAATGAATATGCAGAACTCCCCACTGAAGAGCGGAGTGCCGCGTAATTGCTGCTGCATGGGCCCAGGCCCCTGTCACAGCGGGCATATAGTACATCCCTGGGCCGCTTCTGACATACATGGATCAGGATAGAAAACTTGTCTGGGGTCCCTCATTGCTGAAACTAGTGTTGGGCCGCAGCTGGCATATGCGTCTTGGCAAGGACTCCCCCCAGGTACTCCTTGCTGTGAACGTGCCGGGCTGCCTCAGGCATATGCAGATGAAGGTCTTTGGGGCCCCCTCCAGGCTGCTCCTACCCTTGAGGAAATCCATCTACCAATCCAGGAGCACTTTACAGGACAAATGCAGCAAAGGGGCTGCCTTCCCAGTAAGGACTCTTGTGAATATGTTTAAATTATAAAGTGGAGTTTATGAGGACTATGTATCATTTTTTTTTTTGATGTAGCTGCTTGGGCATATGAACTGTATATAGCGTGTAGCATGCGTAACCCCGTTTTTTATACAAATATAAAACTTCTGTTTTGCTGGCACTCATTCAAGCCATACAGGGTTGGATTGGCCACTCGGCCTTGTCCCTGGTGAGTGGGTGCCGGTTTCTGGCCATGCCTGGGCCGGTTTGGAAGAAAAAAAAAATGTCCATTTTTTTTTCTTTTTTCAAAAAGCCTTTGATCCTTCTTAGGTCGATAAATGAGTACCAACACAGGTTGGGTGATATTGCATGCATATTTGTTCTATAAAAAAGAGCTTAAGCGTAAGTGCTATACAATAACATATCATCATTTGGCCTTGGACGTCTGCTTGGATTCACAGTAATTTTGTGTACTTAGGAACAATGCTATTTGATGCCACTTCCTGTTTTGTCAAGTGGTGAAAGGTCGTGTTTCATCGCTTCCCGGGATGTCACTTTGGGGTGGATCAAATGACATCACTTCCGGTGATGTCATCAGCGGTCAAGGGTCATGAGGCGAGGGGTGGGCCGCTTTTTGAGGCGAGGCATGGGCCACTTTTTTTGGGTGACCGGGTCTATTTTTTGGCCCAGTCCTACCCTGAAGCCATATATTTACCATCTGATCACTAAACAACCCTACACCAGCCTTCCTTTGCCTGCCTTTCTGTGCGTTGCGCTGAAATCAGCCAAACCTCATTGCTCTTTATAGGAGTTTGGGGTATTCTTACATCTATTGCCATTCATGACCCAGTCCTTATCCCAGTGCAGTACACCTAGGGTGATCCATGAACTCAGGTAAGTGGGAGACGCTAAAGACAGGTAAGCCAGAAAAGTATGTTACCATGACCGCTTAAACCAGTCTTTCCAAAGTGCGGGTATAACCATCCCCCACTACACATGCTGCATTGATTGTGGCTCCAAATAGAGTCCTGTACTGTAAAATAATGTTTCCATGGCATCTTTTATTGGCAAAGCCTCTTGTCTTCAATCCTAACAAAACCAACTCATGTTCGAGAAGTTATGGAGAAACTGGGTCATTCCTTCACTGTTACCTCACAAGCCTAATGCCATTGTTTTAGGTCATCCTCTGCAGACTGTAGACCATTTTACTAGATGCAAGGGCTCTATAATGTCTCAATTGAGGTTAGCCTAAAAAAAGGGTTAGTGGTCATGGGGACTGGGCAACAGGATTCTGACACATTTGTGTGGTTGCAAAATGTATGGCAAAGTGTTACTCTTTCAATGAATGATATATCTCATGATTTGTTTACACCCATGGGGCCTCATTACAAGTTTGGTGGTCCGTAAATAGGGGTGCCGGTAGCAACGTACCAGCACCCTTTCTGGATCGCCAAACAAAGAGTTTGCCGGTAGGGGCACGGAATTCCCGGCAGTTCAGGCCCTTACCGGCAGTGTCTTCACTGAGGCACCAGCTGGTGTTTCAGTTACCCCATTCCCGTGGAGCCCTATGGGACTCCACGGTAATTAGGATTTACGGTTTCCGCCGCCTGCAATAATATCCCAGTGGCACCAGGAAGTCAGGTGGTGGAAACAGTGTTACGGGGTTGCCGGTAACCCACGGCTTACCGGCGGGTTTTACCAGCAGCCCTGTAATGAGGGCCTCTTTTCCTACAATAGGTAAGCAGAGCAAACAAGGATTTACCTTGATCGAGGCAATATCAGATTTTGTGATTCTTGGAACGATAGTAGGATATCTCCAGAACCTCAGATGATAAACTGCTTAGAAACAGGGACTGTAGGGTGTTCATGGCAAAATTGCCTGGGGCAGTGGGTGGGTAGACTGTAGATTTTACATGTGAAGGAACTAGGACTCTATGGGGCATCCTGGGCGCAATTTGCGGAGCGGAATTTGCGCCGCAGTAATGGCACCACAAATGGGCCGAAAGTCGGGAGCGGTAAGGCTGCATTAATAGCATTAGTGCCGCATTTTTACAGCTCCATCCAACTCCTGGTGACCCCCTAAATGTTTTCACTGGCTTATATGAGCCTCATTTCAAGGTTGCCGACCTTAGTTTTGCTAATGCCGCTAATCTGAATTATCATTACTGCAAGTGGTAACTGCAGTTTACTGCTTAATTTAGGGTATCTAATATTTGGCATTGTGGAGTCTCATAGGACTCCTTTGGGGATAAGTTGAATGTGGTAATTCCGCTTTGACAGTTACAACCACTTTTCACTTAGGTATCATTTCTGTGTCAAAGCATGAATTGTTATTATTTTATGAGTTACTAAGCCTCATGCGAAGCGGTAAAACAAATGGTATATGGAAATGCCTGTTTTACCATTACCACTTAACAAGGGGTCAAGTCCTAAAAATTGAAGTGAGGGGACTTATCAACAAACGCAATGCGATGCGACGTTGCCAGAAATTTGCATATCAAAGTGAAACATGCACATTTCATTAAATTGGCTTTGCATAACCACCCACATTTCACAGGACGAATGGCATTTGCCTTTAATAAAATCAACACACACATTAAACCAAGAGAGGATGTTTTCTTCTAATGGTGTTTTTGAAAACATTAAAATGCGTGCATGTTTTCAACTCCAAGAACCAATACAAATGTTTTCCCTGGGACTTGCAGTACCAAAATAGGACATTTCACCTTGTTATTTTTCATCGGGGTATATAGTGCAGTGTTGAAGTTTCTGGCCTGCAAACCTGACGACTGCAGTTCGATCCTGTGATCAGCATTCATTCATAAATTCAAAGAGGACATTCGATGTTTTTCATTTCAGTTGGAGGGGTCGGGGGAGCTGAGTCCTCCCTCTGATTAAAGTGGGTGGAATCCGTCCCGCTGTGTGTACCCTCGACTTCAGCCCTGCACATAACTCTTAAAGAGGTCCTTTACCTTGCATGTGAACCGAAGAACAGTGTGTTAATGCAAAATGTTTGGCATCAAGTCCCAGTTACATTAAGGACTTGGGCCTGTTTATTTATAGTCAAGACAAATAGTTCATGGTGTTAGTCTTCAGAAAGCCCACGTCAGGTAATTTTCGATTACATCACAATAGCGCTAATTCCAAATGTTTAGTTAATAGCACTACAATTGGGGAATTCTTAGACCTCACAGGTAATTGTATAACCAAATCCCCACAATAGTTGCAATGGAGAGATGTCAAGCTAGCTGCTGCACATGCCTTGGGATTTGCAATCTAGAAGACCAGGCAGATAAAGAAGAACATACAGCCTTTTTGGGGGAACCACCGAATATGGATGACCTTGATGATCTATCTAGAGAGTTATTTTGAGCCTCATTATGCCCTACAATGAATGTCAACCTGAGGTTAGACTGGCAATAGAAACACACCATTATATTCTGAGGACAGACTCAGATTTAAGACAGGCATTATCTAGACCTCCTGTTTCTTGCTTAAAGGAACGTGCCAACCATTAGGAGTAAGTTAAGGAGTATTTACCAACATGCCGCTTCTCAGAAGCCACTAAGTGTCTTAATCAATTTTGTGGGTTTTTAAAAAAGGTTAACCTTGTGCCTAGGGAGACCAAACCAAATGTCATCTGCAATATGGCAACCTGGACACTTCGGGTCTACAAAATGTGAAATTCTTTGGCACAGAGACACTAGCAACAACCACTCTGGGGAGGCAATACTAAATGTGTACTGTGCCAGAGTTAACTCATTGGATCAGTCATCTTAAAACGTGCTCTGTGGGGGTTTACCAGAGACACAGAAGTACTATATGTCTTTCTCTGGGCGGTTTTTGTCCAGTATGTATGTTATGGGTAAACACCAACCCAGCATAACACAGTGTTTTACTTTCTCCCCTTTTTAGATTTCAAATGGGATATCATAGGACCCAAAAGATTGGTTATAGTTCAAAATCATTGATTATTTATTGGTTTATTTATTGAAGAAATCAAACCGCCGATCCCGGCGTCCAGAGTAAAAAGATAAAATAATAAAATAAAGAGTTTTCCACCATCAGAATATGTGGCAATCCACCGTTCCACAACATGGATGTCAGTCCGCCACACAAACGAAGCAAAAGGATATTCCGCCCTCAGAGAATGTGGCAATTTGCCGCTCCACAAAATAGACAGCAGTCTTCCGCACAAACGAAAGGAAAGGGTAGTCTGCCCTCAGAATAGACAGCAGTCTTCCGCATAAACGAAAGGAAAGGGTAGTCTGCCCTCAGAATAGATAGCAGTCTTCCGCACAAACGAAAGGAAAGGGTAGTCTGCCCTCAGAATAGACAGCAGTCTTCCGCACAAACGAAAGGAAAGGGTAGTCTGCCCTCAGAATAGACAGCAGTCTTCCGCACAAACGAAAGGAAAGTGTAGTCTGCCCTCAGAATAGACAGCAGTCTTCCGCACAAACGAAAGCTAAAGGGTAGTCTGCCCTCAGAATAGACAGCAGTCTTCCGCACAAACGAAAGGAAAGGGTAGTCTGCCCTCAGAATAGACAGCAGTCTTCCGCACAAACGAAAGGAAAGGGTAGTCTGCCCTCAGAATAGACAGCAGTCTTCCGCACAAAGGAAAGGAAAGGGTACTCTGCCCTCAGAATAGACAGCAGTCTTCCGCACAAAGGAAAGGAAAGGGTACTCTGCCCTCAGAATAGACAGCAGTCTTCCGCACAAAGGAAAGGAAAGGGTAGTCTGCCCTCAGAATAGACAGCAGTCTTCCGCACAAAGGAAAGGAAAGGGTAGTCTGCCCTCAGAATAGACAGCAGTCTTCCGCACAAAGGAAAGGAAAGGGTACTCTGCCCTCAGAATAGACAGCAGTCTTCCGCACAAAGGAAAGGAAAGAGTAGTCTGCCCTCAGAATAGACAGCAGTCTTCCGCACAAAGGAAAGGAAAGGGTAGTCTGCCCTCAGAATAGACAGCAGTCTTCCGCACAAAGGAAAGGAAAGGGTAGTCTGCCCTCAGAATAGACAGCAGTCTTCCGCACAAAGGAAAGGAAAGGGTAGTCTGCCCTCAGAATAGACAGCAGTCTTCCGCACAAACGAAAGGAAAGGGTAGTCTGCCCTCAGAATAGACAGCAGTCTTCCGCACAAAGGAAAGGAAAGGGTAGTCTGCCCTCAGAATAGACAGCAGTCCGCCACACCAAAATAGGAAGGCAGTGTAAGTTGAAGGCAGTACGCTGCATTAAAAGTTCATAGGAGGATGGGGGGTCGGATGGGGGGAGTTAGTTCTCAAAATGTTGAACAAATGGCAATAAAAATATCTTTAAAAAATAAAAATGTTCATGGCAGTTCGCCATGGTACTCCAGTGGGGAAAAGGAAAAACGCCAACCCCACCCAAAAAAAGAAAGAAGGATTAAAGGCATTCCGCCTACAAAGATATAAAACAGGCATTACGACGAGCACGACTCCTGGAAAAGGTACTCTTACACAGCACAAAAAGTAAGAACATAGGCATTCCACCACAAAAGAATACAGGCATTGTGCCATCACGAGGAGCAAGGCTCCTGGAAAAGGCACTCCTTACACAGTCAGAAAAGAAAAATAACAGGCTGCCTGCCATTCCCACGATCCCGGCACATAAACCGACAGACAACCCAGTACACAACAATCCGCTGCTAATGCTAGGTACAAGCCCACTGGCCCCCTCCGACACTACCAAAGGGGGCCACATCCCTCCAATACTAGGGCAGAAGCCGTTGGCCGAGAATAAAAACTGCAATCAGCCAACAGAAGAAGGAGACGTGGACGCCTGCGGTAAAGGGGAGTGTTTCTGAAACCACGTAGCTAAAGAAGGGTACAGCCACCAAGTAAGGCACACTACAAGAATGCACAAAGGAAGGTCAGGTACACTCACAAAGACACTGATCAGACCCAGGGTCTCTCAGCCTTCAGATTGCAGCAGTTACAGCTCCACAGTAAAGGAATTTCAATCAGGTGCACACTCAAGTCTCGGCCAGCATGTAGTGCGAAAATGAAATCCTTATTTATTTTTATCTATAAGTTCAATATTCTGAACGATATATCACTCATATCACACCCTTCTCCTGATACCCCTCCCCCCTACCACCCCGTTCACACTGAACAAGGAATCAGGCTAGTTTGCAAAGGTAAAGGTAAATATTTATTTATTTACTTAAAATTTAAGTCACAATGTGTTCAATAGGTAACAACAATCACCAATGGGGTGATAGAACACTGAATAATATCTTTAATGCACTTGGAATCAGGTAATGAACACAAAAAGAATGCAGCATAGAACATAATACTATTAGGTTGGTTTGGAACAGATAGCGCTATGGTTAGAGGTTCCCCCACAACACCCCTCAACCCACCAATGGATGATTAAAATACATGTGAGGAGAGAGCAGGTACTCAGGGATAAAACAAATCAAACAGAATATCACTCCCACCTTTCCCTCTTAAACAAAAGAGAAAAATGGATTTGACTTTTCAACTGCAGATTGGCTGTGAAATTGGCTGAGCAAAAAAGACTAAATGTGGTCAAAAATGCTTAAATTATTATAAAATTCTACGGCAGCCACTTTAAACAGATGCAAGCAATCATAAGCAATGATTTCATCAAAAGAAAAGACTTGAAATCTCAAAGGCAAGGTGGAAAATAATTTAAAGGTAATTCACACGTGTAAATCTTTTGCTAAATAAAAAATAGTGCCAAACTTCTACTATGCAATCTTGGGTTGTGGGGATAGCTGAGGATGTTAGGTATCAGTAGGAAGGGAAATTTCGTTTCTATCATAAAAACTGAGAGAGTTATGGAGGTTTTAGTGAGAGGTTTTTTTCGGAAATAAAGACATGATTTTTGGACAAGAACTTCAGTTGAAATCAGAAAATATGAGTTATACTCTTACTCAAGACTAGAGCATGCCAGCTAGACAACCAAGTAGGGACACAGTAAGCTCTGAGACTGATTCATGACTTCAGTAACAGATCCCCAGCGGAACCAGTCCACACACTCGAATTGGGATTATGAATCAGAATTACAAAAAATAGAAATGTCTGTGGAAATGACGCTGTAGGAAATAGACAGAATAAGATAGCACTAAGATTTTGACACTGTTACTGGTTCTGAAAGAAAGGATAGTTCAGAAATATAGGTGGGACAAGATACTGCAAGGTATACAATAGTTCTCTAGTGTCCTATTAATACTCACAATCCACTGGGATTTAAGATTTTAGGCCCATCAAGATTCTGGTCAATGGATCAGGTCTATCAAAGAAGGACAGCACATCAGACACGGGACAGGATCAGCTAGGCTGGTCACCACAACTGCACAGGATCTGCCCTTCTTGTTTCTGGGTATTGCAGATCAGTGGGATTGCGAGTTCATCAGGCAAGCCTTATGGTAGCAAGCCGGATAGTTTCAGGATGCTTTCCTACACCACAGCGCTTCACTGGGTTGTAAGGATAAGTTGAGGATTGTGGCCTAGCTGAAAATGGTTCAGCTACTGCTTGGCCTGGTCCTTCGCATCTGGATCTGGAAGGATATTAAAGCTGGATGTTGTATGCTGGAACAAAGTGATTCGCTGGAATCAGAAGAGAGAGTTTCTATGTGATGTCAGCTGTTTCTATTTATCCTTTCAAATGACATCACAAAAATGGGTGTATGGGCCAGCTTAACTAAACCTGCCTCTGGAACTGGGATTGGATCAGAGCCTCATCTCCGCCTTGTAATCGGGTGATTGGCTCAAACACAGATGATGTCAAATGTATGGTTTGGTTTTTACAATCCTTAGAAACCTCCCTTAGCCACTAGTATCAAAATCAAATTTTGTCCTAAATACATATTTACACATTTGTAACCTCTGTGAAAATCACATACACGGATTACATATATTATGAAGTATCTGTTCCTCAAAATCCCACAGCTGTGAGATCTTGTTTCACCTTTTTGCAGCATTTTGTCCATTTCGCCATGAACACATTTTCCAATTTTTCTCCTAATTTCCACAAATATGCATGTTTACCCTAGCATAAACACAGTTCACATAAACCCACATATATTGCCATTCCTGTTCCGAATATGTTACACAATTCCACTACATCTTTAAATGTAAAGCCAAAAATTAAACTAACAAATCTGTCCTTTTTATATTTTTCTCCATTTCTGATAGCAAGTTATAAGTCTCTAAAGAAATGTTCATTATATATTCTTAGCAGCAAATTGTCATCCTTTTATCTGTCTCTGGAGCAAGGAGTAGCCCCCACCTTTTTTTTATTTCCTTCTGCAGGCCAAGTTTATGACCCTTTCACATATCAATTTCCTGGCCTGGAGGATCTGCCATTGTTCAGCCTTTGGCTGCAGACAAAAGTCTGTCCTAACCCACAATTATCACGTGTCAGTGAGTTTCTGCTGAGAGGAATGCCCTCCCCTTTGGTGAAAACCTGTTTATTCAACTCTGGCAGGCCCAGCCAGCCCAAAACAAACTTGTGGCATCAAATGGCATGGATGAATTAAATTCTTTAATTTAAACCTGTTGGATCAAAAACAGCTGATATCCGTGTTCCTTTCAGTAACAATCCTTTTATATTTGCTAATCTGGCATATCTTTAGTTTTAGGCAACTTTAATCAGGAGAGCCCATTTGACAGGAGCTGTCACTCAGGTAGCCCAGAGTGGCTGCACACAGATTTTTGACTGGAACTGTCATTCACAGGCAATCCAGTTTTGCTGAGAAAATGTTTTGCTTTTAACATTTTAGGACTTTGTAAATTCACAGTGCTTCATTAGATTAAATGGATTTTAGCGCCAAACAAGATTTTGAGTGTTGGACAATGTTTTGTGCAGGCATTTTGGAGTTTCAGCAGCACAGTAAATGTTATTTACAGGCACATTTTTGGAGTTTCATTTTCAAAGTGCTGCTTCTCCCTCTGTACTCCATTTTTACTTATCATGGAGTCCACTGGCACTTTTTCTGCATCATGTCCTCTGTTCCACCACAAATGCACCTTGGGTGGCAGGTTGTGCAGCCATCTTTTTGTGTGTTGAAACACGGTTTTGAAGGTTTTTGGCATGCACAAAGGGGTTTGCTGCCATTTTGCGGTTTCTCGCACCATAGATAGCAGAGTGAGGCCGCATAGTATAGCAGAGTGGGTCAATACATCCCACAAAGCCCCCCTCCCAACTTAATTTTTACCTTCAGTCGAGGGGGAGTCGGGCGATTGGGATGTTCTTTTCTGTCCATGTGGAGAAATTCGGTTGCTTCTCCCGATTCAGTTGCTTGTCCCGTCAGCGATTGAGGCGACACGCTCTCCTCGCCGGTTCAGGTTGGGATGGGACGATATTCCGGATTCCTTGGGCTTTTCTCCCCAGTCCCTGAGTGGTCCTCCTTGGTGATTTTTGGGATTTTAGTGCCAATCCTAGAAAACATAACATAACACGGTTATGAAAATGTTCCCACTACTGTGCCCACACTTCTTCAGGGGATCTCAGCAGTGGGAAAAACACTTGCATTCCCTAACAATTGGCAATATTCCCCATCTATTATTCAGTGATCATTACTAATTTTCTCAGTTGTAATCAATTAATATTTAATCATTTTTCTAAGTGTCTGGATTTTCCCCCTCTGGGTTTCCGGTACGCTCTTCCATCTGCCGCAAAGTATGCCTGGGGTGGCAACTCTTTAGCTGGTTTATGTGGACCCACTTGTCTTCCCCTTCTGTCAAACTGCCCTTGGGGATGCAGATTCTGTAGGTGACTGGTGAGATTCTGTCCACAATTTCAAAAGGACCCCACCCACTAGGCAAATATTTGCGTTCTTTGGCTTGTTCCTGCGGAAATTGTACAAGTTGACCCGGTCTCCTACTTGATATTCCTTTTTAGTTGTCTTAAGGTCATAGTGGTTCTTCATACTGTCTGCAGATCTTTCTAGATTCCGCTGAGCATATGCAAAAGCATGTTGAAGGTGTTTTCTCAGATTCTCAACATACTCATGAGTTGTGGAGGCATTTATCAAGGTCTGCTCTTGGGTTCTGTGAAGCAGATGCTGGGGTAGCACCATCCTTCGTCCAGCCATCAGCTCGAATAGAGAAATTTTTGTTGCAGAAGAAGGGGTAGATCTAATGGCCATCAGGACAAGGGGTAATCGAATGTCCCAGCTTGGCCCTGAATCTGGCACAAACTTTTTCAATATGCTCACAGTAATTTTATTGTATCTCTCAACTCCACCACTAGAGGACTGTCGGTAGGCAATGTGTAGTTTCCTTTTTACCCCAAGTATCTCCCACATCTTTGTCATCACTTCGCTAGTGAAGTGGCTACCTCGGTCTGACTCAATCCTTTGGGGTAGTCCAAAACGCGAGAAGATGTGATTGATCATCAGGCAGCTGATGTTTCTGCCTTGCAATTTGGCTTTTGGGAGACAGTCCACCCATTTAGTAAACAGGCATGTTATGGTCATCATGTACTTGTTCCCCCTACAGGAGCGAATCACGGCCCTGATAAAATTGACTTTCAAATCTGACCAAGGCAGTGTAATCCCCCTCTTTTGGAGGGGAGCATGGTGTGTGAGTGATGTTGGCTGAAATTGTGCACACACAAGACACCCCTTCAAGTATTGATCGAGGTCCTGTCCCATGTGTGGCCAGTATGCAACCTCTCGCAAGATTTCTAATGTCGTATGAAACCCCCAATGACCGGCTGTGGCCGCATCATGGGCGTGACATAGCATCAGGCTCTGGAATGAGGTAGGGACCACCCACTGGTCATGGCCAGATATGGATCTCCTCACCAGCAAACCATCTTGGATTCGGAACATTTTTTGGACATTTCATCAACACTCTGAGGTCCTCTTTCCCAATGCAATCGGTGTCCGTCAGGGGAAAGTTCTCAGGGTCCTCAATGTGTTGATAAAACTTAGCAATAATTGGATCCCCCTTTTGAGCCGTAATCAAAACAGCATCTGGGGTCTCCTTACTCCATTGGGCAGTTGATAGTTCATTGTGTGCATTTGTCTGGGACCTAGTGATAGCAGTGACCTGGATTTCCTCCAGCAGGGACTCTATCTCAAGTAGATCCCCTTGGATGGCTCTAGTTTTGGCCAGCTGATCAGCTAGGTCATTTCCAGTTTTCTCTGGTCCCTCTACTTTAGAATGACTTTTAATCTTTTTCCAGTAGATGGTCATCCCATTTGAGGTGACCAGATCATAAATATTCTTTAGTAGTTTTCCATGCTTTTGTGGTTTATTGTTAGCATATAGCATGCCTCTGGTTTTCCAATTAACCAGGTGCTCCACGAACACGTTCCATACATAATCTGAATCAGTAATTATGACCAGTTCGTGGAGTTGGTGTTGGACAGCAGTGAGGATGGCCTGATGCACAGCCATCAGCTCTGCCACTTGACTACTACGGGGACCGATTTTGTACCCAGCGGAGGGCTCTTGGGAATGATTCACCCATTCATTCCCCACGCCGGTCACAAGTTCCTTTTCCCCGTTGTTGTCAACCTGGTAGGAGCACCCTTCCACATAGACAGTGGGCATTCCCTCACACTTGTCTTCTTCATAGACCATGTGTGGGAAATTAAAGTACGCCTCCATATTGTCCTTGATTTTAAGACTTTCATCCTTTTCTCTGGCACAATCATGCAAGTCAGTCAGACCTTGTGCGAGGGGACTCTTCTTGTTTTGGCCATATCTGACCTCCACAGGAAAGCCTTTCAATGAGAGAATCCAGGAAGTAATTCGGGAATTACTCACATTTCTGGCCTGGATTTTGTCACTTTGAAGATATTGCAGAGGCTGGTGTGGAGTCTCCACTATGATGTGTTCCCCCTGGATAAACGGGCGGTAATTTTTCAATGCCCACACCGTTGCCAGGAATGCCTTCTCACAATCATCAAATTTTTCCTCCATAGAGGATAAAGTCTTACTCGCATAGGAGATTTCTTTATGGACCTGCTTTTGATATAATACTGCTGTCTAGCATGTATTTGAGAACCCTGTCTCCAAGAAGAACTCCTTGTTTTTGACAGGGTAAGCTAGGCAAGGTGCTTGTGAGAGGCTTCTTTTGAGTTGTCTTACTGCGTCGGCTTGTTCTGTACCCTACTCCCACTTGACCCCACCCCCATTCAACAGATGGATCAGGGGTCTTGTGATCTCTGCGTAATCCTCAATGAACTTTCTGCTGTAATTAGTCAGTCCAGGGAAGCTCCTTAGCTCATGCAGAGTTGTGGGTTCTTTCAGTTTCTGTAGTGCTTCTACTTTTCCTGGGGATAGAGGCCCTCACAAGTTATCTCATGCCCCAAGAATTTGACACGGGTCCTGCACCACTGTGCCTTTTGGAAAGAGAGTTTTGCTCTGGCAACCCTCAACTGTGTCAAAACATAATGGATCTCCGCTATGTGTTCCTCCAGAATTGAGCTTTTGATTAAAACATCATCCACATAGGCCAGGTTACCCCTTTCACCCAAGTCGGGCATGGCCTTATGCAAAAAGATATTGAATAGATTTCCGGAGTTGATGTATCCGAAGGGAGTCCGGGTCCAAGTGTACTGCTGCCCCCTGAAAGTAAAGGCCAGCTTGTATTGGTCCTCCCTACTGACAGGTACAGTCCAGTACCCATTGGTCAGGTCAATGGCAGTGTATACCTTTGACCCCTGGATCTGGGCCAGCCCTTGGTCAATGTAGAGAAGAGGCCATTGGAAAGTGTGGACCCGTTTGTTGAGCTCCCTTAGGTCAGCACAGAATCTCCACTGGCTGTTTGGTTTCAAAATCCCCAGCACCGGATTATTGAAGGTGCTGTGGACTAGACAAATTATCCCACAGGACTCAAGGTTCTTAATTATTTCTGTCAGGAACTCCATTGATGCGAGAGGCAAGCGATATTGCTTCACAAACACTGGAGTCATGCCAGGGTACGTGGGAATTGCTGTTGTGTGGATTTCGGTGCAACCACAATCACATGAGTCCACCGCAAAGAGATCTTGAAAATCTAAGAAAACTTGTTTCAATTTTTGTTTCTGCTCCAGAGTCTCACAGGCATCAGCGAGGTTGACTCTCTCTTCAACCATCTGCCTGAAGCCCGGAAAGACTTCTGGCTATCTCAGCGGCCTCCTTCAGCTGGGTGGAGAAGTCCGTGGTTAAAGTACTGACTTGGACTGCTGGCTTCAGGTGGGGAAGGCAGTCCTGGTGGACTTGAAAGATCATCTCATCTCTCCTGAAGTCACATGTCACATCTTCCTTACCATAAGGGCAGGAAGAGTACACTAGGAAATTCCCCCATGCCGGGTGAAGATCCTGTCTGGTGTTGTGTCATTGTCGCTATCACTGTCAAAACAGTCATTGGAGATTGGTCCTACCAGTTTGTTACCTAAATCTATGGAAAAATATCAGTCATCAACAACCATTCCAATAATGGTGCCTGTGCCCAGAGTGATACTCCTAAGGTCGCTGTTATCTACCACTATTGGAATGGTGTCGTGTTCAGTATTCACTAGTGGTGTTGGGTTTAACCCCAACCCTTGCTGTTGGAAATGGGCATTGCGGTGAACATATGCATCAGAATTTTGCAATTTCTGTCCTCTTTTGATTTTTACTTTGAGTGAGAATTGTCGGGTAGTTCTGGGATGGTGACTTCCACTCCAATCTGAATTTCAACTGTATATGGTAGCAATTGAGCTGACCAAAATGCTTTCTCTGGATCATCAAAGTCCATGGGATTACCTGCTAATCGGGACCAGGCTTTGAAGTTTATTAGGTCCAAACTAATGGCAAAGCGATTGAGAATGTCACTGCCTAAATAAAATGCAGCAGGGACATCTTGCACGACCCAACACTTATGGACTTTGCTCTTGTTGCCTATGGAAATTTTGAGCATACACCTGCTAGGCAGGAGATGTTTGGAATTGGGTGTTTCCAGGTCCATTTCCGATTTGTCTATCAATTTAAATGTGGGAATGGCTGCATCTTTTGGGAGCTTTCGGAACATGGCTTTGCTGATGAAGCTCTTACTGTTGTTCACGCACACTCGAGCGAGAACAGAGTCCTTCCCCCATTTAACTGGATGGGGATGAACAACTGTTCTCCAATTTTCTGAATGTCAGCTAAGCCTTGAGTTGGTTTCTCATCATTTTGGACTATAGTAGTGGGATTTTCTGATTGTGAATTTGTATAGAATTTCAGAGTGTTTCCTTGCAGTGTGGAATGCTACTTAAGGCTGGAAGGAAAGTTGATTTTCAGAAATAGAGAGAACTTCCCATCACCAGTTTGTTGTCCTACTGCAATTACTGTCACGTCTGGGATTTGATAATTTCGCAAATGGAATTCAATTTGGTCAGGTTTTTGTTCAACAATGTGGCATGTGCCATTTAAACTAACATGGTTGACACTATGTTTTTCTTTTATTGGTCGGTTAGTCTGGGTCCAGAGGACCTTGTTTACACAATCTATTAGGGGAGACAATCCCTGCAGGATGTCATTCCCTAGTAAACATGGTGTGCCCTCTGGAGTCACAACTATGACCGGGTGTTTCACCTTGTGTCGCCCAATTTGAATGTCTTAATCCGCAGTCCCCGCGACAGGAATTTCATTCCCATTGAAGTTCTGAAGTTGTCCAGGAATAAGGGTGAGAGGGATTTGGTATTTCTCCCCCCTTCCCGAATTCAGCTGATCAAAGGACCTTTTTGGCTTGGGATCCAGTGTCCACCAGTGCCAAAAATGTATATCTTATCTTGTGTTACGGTTTTTATGCTGTTTTATTTCTTCCTTGTTTTTTTTTTTTTGTTCTTTTCCTTTTAATTGATGTTTAAGGTCTGAGTTTGAAATGCATTCTTAAATTCTCTTATTTTTAAAAGTTCGTAATGAACTAAATAAAAATATAAAATGTAAAAAAAAATAAACAAATAAATGTATATTGCCCCTGTATTTGGCCCGGGCATAAAATCTTCCCTCCTTTTCCTCAAGGGGGCAAAGATAATGCACATTTTGGGCCAATTGGTGGGTTAATTTCTTTGCTTTTGATTCTGACAGAGGGGTAAGTTGGGTAGGATTTTGTTTGGGATCTTGGGAACCTGTAAGAAAAAGGTGACAGTTGGATATTGGGGACGTTTTGAACTCCCCTGGTTCTGATTTTGGGCTGTCCTCCACCCCCCTTTTTGGAGGCAGTCACCAGAATTGGTTTGGGCAAGGTGATTCTCTGGTTTGTCATTTTGGGGTTCAATGATGGGCGGTTTTAACTCGGTCCACACACCTACCCAGTCTTGATCAGGATCTTTCGGGACCCATTTTTCTTTGGGAGGAGTTCCCCCATCCCTGAAGGCGAAGATCCTTTTCCCAGAATCCTCTGAGGACCTCTCTCCTTCAAATTGGAAGATTCTAACCTCCTCCACAAACTGAGTCTTTTTAGGCCCTTTATTTCTCCTACCCACCCTCTGTTCCTTAGGTTTCAGATTTTCGGGGGGCAGGAGATTTTGGTTCCGGTTCCTGGGTTTCCAGGGGCTTTTCACAAGTGGGGAAGGAAGCTTCCTCGAAGGCTTTACACCGCCCTTCCCCCTGTACCTCCTCCCTGGGAACCGGTGGGTTGTCTGGGTTCTCTCCCTGTCATTGCTCTGGAGTACCAGACCCTTGATTTGAGGGGTTCTGGGCTGCCATGTTCATCTGAGGGTTCTGCTGAGCCCTCAACATGCGACCCAGATCCTGCGACAAGTTCTAGACCTGGCGCTCCAGTTGGTACACCCGCTCCGGCTGGTACAGGGTTCTCTGGTCCATCCTAGGTTGATCACGGGTAGGGTAACCGTCCCTTCTCCCATAATTCCCTTTGTTGGTATAGTTCTGGTACCCCTCCACCCTTGGCCTCCCCTCTCCCGGATTGGGCTGCCTGGGCTCAGGAAAGTGGGGAAAGAAAGAAGGGTTGTTTTGGAGGTTGAAGTTTGGCGGGTACCGGTGAAACAAACTCAACCTGTCATTTGGGGGATTACTGCCCTCCTGGGGAAAGTTGGGAGGGAAGTTTCCTGGGTTGGCAGCTACCTGGTTGGATCCCCCCCTTTGGGCTGGGGAAGTCCACACATAGCCCAGGATGGGTCGGCTGCCCTTGTAACGGAGGCTGATATAGTCAGGGGAGTTAGGGGTCCCATTTGTGGGGTTACGTCCCTGACTACCTGTTTGGGATTGACCCGAGGGCCTTCTGGGTCTTTGGTTAGGAGGATTTTGCGCAGTAATATTTTTAGGCCCCCCATCTCCAGATTTAAAATGGGGGCAAACTTCACCTCCGCCACCTTGGCAGCAGCAGGGGTGTTGGTTGGTTTGGGGCTTTTATTGATACTTTTATTTTCTACCGGTTTCTGCACTTCATAAATGTGAGTCGCTTGTTCAATGACCCAGTCTAGTGATCTCTGCTAATGAAAGTCCCTCACCAGCTGGGTCATAATGTATCTAGGGAGTGCATGAAAGAAGGTATTGATGAACTACCTACTGTCTGTGCGCACCCTCCTGGTGGTCTGTGCAAAGGCACGTTTTAACTCCTGTACAAATTCTTGTGGGGCCTGGTCTTCCCCAAATTTCAAGTTATAGGCCGCCTTGCGGGCCTCTTGAGGATTTCTATGTATGGAGAAATGCTTTAAGATGGCCGCCCTATAGGTGGACCATCTTGACTGGTTCTGATCCTCCAGCCCTGCAAAAAACCTGGAGTATTCAGGGGAAAATGTCCACTTGACATATTGAATGCAGCTTTGGCTATCCTTCAGGTGGAAAGTATCCATAATTTGCTCATACAACTCGAGATGCTCCTAAACTGAATATTTGGCATTTTTATGATAGGGAATCATGACGCCCTTAATGGCCTTGATTTGCTTCAGGGGATCTTTCAGTAGGGCCCTCTTAATTGTTGGTCTTCTTAGTTTTTATCACCCTTGTCCACTCATCCTCCGACTTAGAAGCTCTGCTACATGAGGTGGCTGTCTGATCCTCTAGTCTCTCCCTATTTCTGCGGGTTTGGGAATGGCTTGCAGAATGTGGGGGCCTAGTCTCTTGAGACCTGTGGCGCTCAGAATTTCTGCTGCAGGAGATTCACCTCCTGAGTTTGGTCCTTATTGGTTTGAGTGTTCCTTGCCAGAGCATCCTCCACCCGCCCGGTGTGCTCTAGTAGCTTTTCATAATCAGTTTTAATTTCACTAAATTTCTGAAGGGCCAGCTTTCTTTCTTCTAACTTAGTTTTTAATTGGCTTACTTCCTGGGCTAAGGTGTCCCTGTCCTGAGTTAGAGTTCCCCTCTGCTCAGCCAGGTCGTCCCTCTGTTTTATCAATGCACTAGATTTCTGGCGCTTGTCATCAAATTTCTCTTGAGAGTGGATATCTTTAATAATTAATTTATTGTTTTCCTCTTTTAATTTGTCTATCTGGTCCTGTATGATGACCACCTATTCTGCACAAACTCTATTAAAAGTTAATTGTTGTGCCAGCTTTTGTTGACTCTGTTGTAAAGAGTCAAGCCTTTCCGGACATTCTTTTTGCAGTGTCTGTACTTGAGTATTTTGTTCTGCATTCTCTTGCTGGAAGAGAGCCAGATCTTCTAGGAGTTTGGTGATATACTGCCTAGCCTCTGTTTCTGATTCTTTGCTATCCTGGAGCTTTTGCTCTGCAGAGTCCAGATTGGTCTGGATTTTCTGCAGTGTTTCCCCTTGCCTCTTTGTCAAATTTATATTGTCTGCATGCTTTTCCTGCATAATTCCTATGTGGAGGTACAGGTAGGCCGCTATTTTGGCAATTTTACACTGCTCCACTTTTATTTTTGGGGCCATGTACAGCTCGCTAAGCGCTTGATGTAATGGACCCTTGTCCTGCCAGGTATCAAGGTCGATTTCAGTGACTTGTTGTTTTATTCCCTGCAGCCATACCTGTTCATCCTGTTCTGGCCATTCACCCCTGACAAACAGTTTGTGCAAGAAGTGTTCCCTAGCAATATTAATTTCCACTGGGATTGCCATTCTGGAAATATTAATTTCCTTCTGATTTATCTCAGGGTTAATTTACTTTTGCAAACAGGCCCAATTCCTTTGAGTATTTCTTTTGAGGGGTGCTTGTACAGTGTAGCACAGTATGCCAACCCAACAAGGTGTATGTACCCTGCCGACTAGTATGCTGTGTTAGACTGTCACGAGTGATAGATCAAACTCAGGATCCCGGACACGAGCCCCCAAGCTGTAAAGGCATTTCAATCAGGCACACACCCAAGTCTCGCCCAGCATGTAGTGCGCACATTAAACACTTATTTATTTTTATGTTATAAGTTCAATATTCTGAATGCTATATCACTGATATCACACCCTTCTCCTCATAACCACCCGGTCACACTGAACCAGGAATCAGGCTAGTTTGCAAAGTTAAATATTTATTTATTTATTTAAAATTTAAATCACAATGTGACAGTCACCAATGGGGTAATAGAACACTGAATAATATCTTTAATGCACTGGGAATCGGGTAATTAACACAAAAAGAATGCAGCCCAGAAAAGAATACTTTTAGGTTGGTTTGCAACAGATAGCTCCATGGTTAGAGGTTCCCTCTGCAACACCCTCAACCCACCAATAGGCAATTTTAAATAGATGTGAGGAGAGAGCAGGTACTCAGGGATAAAACAAATCAAACAGAATATCACCCCCACCTTTCCCCCTTAAACAAAAGAGAAAAATGGATTTGACTTTTCAACTGTCAGCTTGGCTTTGAAATTGGCTGAGCAAAAAACACTAAATGTGGTCAAAAATGCTTAAATTATTAAAAAATTCTACGGGAGCCGCTTTGAACAGATGCAAGCAATCACAAGCAATGATTTAATCAAAAGAAAACATTTGAAATCTCAAAGGCAAGGTGTGAAATAATTTAAAGGTAATTCACACGTGTAAAACTTTTGTTAAATAGAAAATTGATGCAAACTTTTACTGTGCAATTTTTGATAAAAACGGGTCAATGAAAATTTCATTTGTATCAAAAAAACTGAGCGAGTTATGGGGGTTTTAGTGAGAGGTGTTTTTCGGAAATAAAGACAAGAATTCAGTTGAAAACAGAAAATATGGGTTATGCCCTTACTCAAGACTAGAGCGTGCAGGCTAGACAACCAAGTAGGGACACAGTAAGCTCTGAGACTAATTCATGACTTCAGTAACAGATCCCCAGCGCCTTGCCCGGCAGAACCATTCCACACACTCGAAGTGGGATTATGAATCAGAATTAGAAAAATTAGAAATGACTATGGAAATGACAATTTAGCAAATAGGCAGAATAAGATAGCACTAAGATTTTGACACTGTTACTGGTTCTGAAAGAAAGGATAGTTCAGAGATATAGGTGGGACAAGATACTGCAAGGTATACAATAGTTCTCTAGCGTCCTATTGATACTCACAATCCATTGGGATTTAAGGTTTTAGGCCCGTCAAGATTCTGGTCAATGGGTTGGGTCTATCAAGGAAGGACAGCACATCAGGCACGGAACAGGATCAGCTAGGCGGGTCAACGGAACTGCACAGGATCTGCCCTTCTTGTTCAGATCAGTGGGATTGCGAGTTCATCAGACAAGCCTTATGGTACCAAGCCAGATAGTTTCAGGATGCTTTCCTACACCACAGCGCTTCACTGGGTTGTAAGGATAAATTGAGGATTGTGGCCTAGCTGAAAATGGTTCAGCTACTGCTTGGCCTGGTCCTTGGCACCTGGATCTGGAAGGATATTAAAGCTGGATGTTGAATGCTGGAACAAAGTGCTTCACTGGAATCAGAAGAGAGAGTCTCTATGTGTTGTCAGCTGTCTCTATTTATCCTTTCAAATGACATCACAAAAATGGGTGTATGGGCCGGCATAACTAAACCGCCCCCTGGAAACTGGGATTGGATCAGAGCCTCATCTCCGCCTTGCATTCAGGTGATTGGCTCAAACACAGATGTTGTCAAATTTATGGTTTGGTTTTTACAATCCTTAGAAACCTCCCCTAGCCACTAGTTTCAAAATAGAATTTTGTCCTAAATACATATTTACACATGTGTAACCTCTATGAAAATCACATACAATGATTACATATATTATGGAGTATCTGTTCCTCAAAATCCCACAGCTGTGAGACCTTGTTTCGCCTTTTTGCAGCATTTTGTCCATTTCGCCATGAACACATTTCCCAATTTTTCTCCAAATTGCCACAAATATGCATGTTTACCCTAGGCATGTGTGTGCAAAGTTTAACAATTCTAGCATAAACACAGTTCACATAAACCCACATATATTGCAATTCCTGTTCCGAATATATTACAGAATTCCACTACATCTTTAAATGTAAAGCCACAAATTAGACTAACAAATCTGTCCTTTTTATATTTTTCACCATTTCTGATAGCAAGTTATAAGTCTCTAAAGAAATGTTCATTATACATTCTTAGCAGCAAATGGTCATCCTTTTGTCTGTCTCTGGAGCAAGGAGTAGTCCCCACCTTTTTTTATTTCATTCTGCAGGCCAAGTTTACGACCCTTTTACACGTCAATTTCCTGGTCTGGAGGATCTGCCATTGTTCAGTCTTTGGCTGTAGACAAAAGTCTGTCCTAACCCACAATTATCACGTGTCAGTGAGTTTCTGCTGAGAGGAATGCCATCCCCTTTGGTGAAAACCTGTTTTTCAACTCTGGCAGGCCCAACTAGCCTAAAACAAACTTGTGGCATCAAATTACATGCATAAGTTACATTCTTAAATTTAAACCTGTGGGATCAAAAACAGCTGAGAGCTGTATTCTTTTCAGCAACAATCTTTTTATATTGGCTAATCCGGCATATCTTTAGTTTTAGGCAATTTTAAACTTTAATCAGGAGAGCCCATTTGACAGGAGCTGTCACTCAGGTAGCCCAGGGTGGCTGTACACAGATTTTTGACAGGAACTTTCATTCACAGGCAATCCAGTTTTGCTGAGAAAATGTTTTGCTTTTAACATTTTAGGACTTTGTAAATTCACAGTGCTTCATTAGATTAAATGGATTTTAGCGCCAAGCAAGATTTTGAGTGTTGGACAGTGTTTTGTGCAGGCATTTTGGAGTTTCAGAAGCAAAGTAAATGGGCTTTATTACAACCCTGGCGTTTAAGGGGTTAACGGCGCCGTAAAAGGCTGCGGCGCCGTTAAACCCTTAACGCCAGATTCACACTTTAACGCCTGCTTTTTGCAGTCCAAGGCGCTAAGCGACCTTGGTGCTAATTACGGCACCGTAACTTACGGTGCCGTAATTAGCGCCTTCCCCATCCCCATTGAGCCCTATGGGGCAAAAATGGGAATGGAGAAGGGGCAATGGTGAATGGGGATTTACCGCCCCGCCAAACTTGGAATGGGGCGGTAAATCCACCATCCACCATGGCGGAATCCGGCATGGACCATGGTGCTAACAGCACCATGGTCCTACGCCAGGGTTGTAATGAGGCCCAATGTCATTTACAGGCACATTTTTGGAGTTTCATTTGCAAAGTGCTGCTTCTCCCTGTGTACTCCATTTTTACTTATCATGGAGTCCACTGGAACTTGTTCTGCATCATGTGCTCTGTTCCACCACAAATGCACCATGGGTGGCAGGTTGGACAGCCATCTTTTTGTGTGTTGAAACGTGGTTTTGAAGGTTTGTGGCGCGCACAAAGGGGTTTGCCACCATTTTGCGGTTTCTCGCACCATAGATAGCAGAGTGAGGCCGCATAGTATATCAGAGTGGGTCAATACATCCAACACCACTTCACGAATGAGCACGGCTCGTCCGCCCGACGCCCTCTCTCAAGAAGTTTGAGGATGACAACGACAAGGGTACTATTTGAAGGACTTGTAGGAGAGGTTACTGTCAAGAAGAAGAGCTGAAAACATACCGAGGATGCAGAAATAATGGGAAACAAGGAAGAGACAAACAAGCAGATGAATTGCTTTGCTTCCAAAATGCCAAATAATAATATGGATCCCACAGCACAAGCAAGAAAGAATCTGGACAAAGGTAAACTGGGGAACATCCCACAAAAGGAAGTAGCAACACCCACAGGTGAAGAATAAGACATCACCAGCAAAGGAACCACTCCCGCTGAAGGTCAGAGAGGCGTCCTTGAAAGTACCAGCACTGCCAATGCAGGTGCAGAAGAAAGGCCCAGAAAATAAGCACAATGAAATACATCAATGGACAACTATGCTTACATCATTCAGGTGGGAAAACACCAATCCAATACCCATCAGGTTGGCAGTGGATGCTCCAGACCAATGGATGTGTAGAACATCAAAGAGAAAGATGAAGGAACAAGAATACCAGGAAACACCATGCACAAAAGAATTACTGATGAGATGGCCCATTCCAAATGCTGGTTCGCTTCCCCAAGAACTAGCAGAAAACCATCCACTTCTGAGAGAAGAAAATCCACTCCTCCAGCTGAAAGCTCATCAAAAGATTAAGAGGGGGAGAGTAGCGAAAGACAGAAGAAGATCACAAGAAAAGCGTCAGAGCCCATCAGACAAAACAGCAGGAGATGAAGTAAGGTGGAAGGGAGAAGGAGTGAAAGGAAAGAGAATGAATAACAACAATTTGGGACAGAGAGTGGAAGAGATAGGACCAACTGAGACAACTGAGAGACGGTAGACCTTGAGAAGAAAAAAAAATAGCAAGAGTGGCGATAAAGTGGGGGGGGGTGTAGCGTGAAACAGGACTGGTCGGCCTTAAGGTGAGAACCACCTTAAGGGAAAAAATAGAAGCCAAAGGCACAGGGAGACAAGAGAGGAAGAGGAGGAGCAAAGATCGAAGCTGTTAGTTATGAGAAGGGAGAATGAACGGAAGGTCCATATGAAGCTGGCTCGTGTGATTCACTGAATGAAAGGGAAAGTAAAAGGAATCCTCTAGATGCACTCCTGTCCCCTTGCATTGGACAAAACAGTATCTAGCAATCATTGCATTGCAGCTTGAATTAATAACACAGAAAGATAAGTCTTGGTATTACATACAAATGATTCATGTATGCAGTTTTGCATAAATATGTAAGCTTATACTATCACTTAGTAGGACCACTGACATTTCTTTAGTCGATTTTCATTTTGCCGCTTTTATTTACTGATTTTTGTTTAACACAAAACGTGAGGGAGAAGACCAGCTTCTCCGCTCATCCATCACCTCAACCACCCTTTCTATAACCCAAACCCACCATCTATCTGTTTCATGGTAAAAATAAAGGTGAAAATGTATTTTCGACCAAATGGTTGGTCGAACAAAGTCCACTTAGTGTACTAGATAAATGAACATGGCATACATAGATGCCTGAGCTTTTGTACACTCTCCCTTATAGTGTTCTAAACCACTTACGCTCCTCGTATTTCACATACAAATTCCAGTGGGTTCCCTCTGTTTTTTAAATTTATTTAATGTGTTAGTTACTTGAACTTTTCACAGAGATATCTTATTTTCATTCCTTTGACATATATAAAAAGAATTATTTCATCATATATAACAACAATTTTTTCCATACATATCAACATTTCATCATTTTTCCTATTTACAAAATATAAATAATTTCAATCTATTACATATTTGAACAGCCCAATCATTCACCTTTATCATATATACTAACACTTATAATTTCATTCCCTTAAGGAATATTTCTTTTTCGAAGGCCCACCATACCTGTATCAGTGCTATTGCTCGTATCAAGCTCTTTCCACTCAGACTGTTCAACCAAAACATCTCTCCCGTTATAAACCCTCTGCTATGCCTCCATAGAATCTATCACTCATCGGCCTCCAGAATTCAGAGAGGGCAGGAGCCCAGCTCTCCCCTCCGCTCAGCAGCAGCACTCCATCACCCACGTGTCGGCCCATATGCTGTGCAACCCGCAGTGCCCACAGGATCAGGGACAGCCCCCCAGGTCAGTGGACCCACCCCCTACCTTTGCGGTAAGCACCGGCTGTACCCGCATATCTGCCTCGTGGCCTTGTGGCCCTCGCCGCAGCTGATGATTAGCTGTTCTCTGCCTGACGGAGCGGGCCTGGCCCCAAGATGGCCGGTGCAATGCGGCTTCACATCAAGGCTCTTACCTGTCTCCAGGCAACCATTTAATGTGAGCATATCCGCTGGCAAGTGGAAGGAAGCTGGCCAGGCGCAGAAGACCAGGAACAAAAGGCCTTGTTTACCGTTGTTCACCGGTGAGCACCGCTTACCGCCACAGACATTTTATAAGGCGATCATTTCCCCAGTGCCTCTAAAAGTTTCTTTCTAACTTACTGAACTTCTACCAGCCTCATTGCATCCTGTTTGACTCTCACACATATGCCCCATTTGCTCCACAGTCATGTACTTAGTATCCCCTATATCCACTGTATGAAAACATCCCAAACGGTGGTATTATTACTAATGCACAAGTCGCCATGCTGTTTCCAATAGTCACAAACCTCCAAATAACTTAGCTTCTGGGCTAATTTTGAACCTCCCTATTGTGTGTAATTTAGCTAATTTCGAACCTGCATACTGTGCATTTTAGCTTCTGAGCTAACTTTGAACCTGCCTATTGTGTGTAATTTAGTTAATTTCGAACCTGCCTACTGTGCACTTTAGCTTCTGAACTAACTTTGAGCTTGCTTACTGTGTGCATTCTAGCTAAATTTGAACCTGCCCAGTGTGTGCCTGGATGATTTCCTGAACCCACACTACCCAGCCTACTGAAAATTCACCATGTGCTCTTTCCACAGAGCCACCCTGGCCCTAGCCTCACTGATCCCCTTAATGCACCCAGCCCCCCATTCCCCTCTCCATCACCCTTACCTCCTACATCTCACCTCAAACCAACTAGCATAGTGCCCTTAAACATTGCCTCTAGTGAGTCACTGAGCCTGCTCAAATGGCTACATCGCTTTGCCACACCCCCAACACCTCTTATCCCTCTCTCAGTCCACTCCAGGAACCAAAGACTAGGCTCCCGATTCCTCAAACACAATGACACTTTACTTTAATCTCAACGCAAATCCCAAAACTGTAACCCCACATTGCACAAAATAACCCATACACCCCCTATCTTGACCATGAAATCCTCTAGCACTGTGCCTCAACCACCTAGTATGAAAAGAGCCCTTATCAACGCGCGCTCCCTTGTAGCCCATGCTTCAGAGATTGCTGACCTCATTGTTGCAAATAGCCTAGACTTCCTGGCAGTCACAGAAACCTTGCTACACCAGGTATCTGGACCCCTGCACTTTCCCTTACCCTACCTGAAGGTTACACTATCTTCAGGGCAGACAGTACTGTTGGCAAAGGTGGAGGATTAGCCTTCATTGCCAAAACCCAGCTAGTACTCAGAGTCATCCCATCTGCTAGCTTCCTGTCTGCAGAACTCCTCTCAGTGAAACTAACCTTTTCACCCACCCAAACTATACTCTTACACCTTATCTACCGGAAGCCCGGCCCATCCCTCTCCTTTGAGGAGGATATCCTGAACCTCCTCTCTACTCACACTAAACACGGATCTCAAACCATCCTCCTAGGTGACATGAACCTTGGCCTCCTAGACCCTAATGATCCTCACGCCTTAGCTGTGGACAACTCCATCCCCAACCTGGGTTTCATACACAGAATCACAACACCCACCCATTCCAAAGGTAGAACGCTGGACTGGATCTCGAACTTAAATTGTTCCATATCCATTACCCAAAATGAACCTGTAGCCTGGTCAGACCACCATCTCATCCTATTCTCCATCCCATGACCATCCGCCATCAAAACCTCCTTAGCACCTCCTTTGTTATCCAGAAACTGCTGCAACATAACCATAGACAGCCTCCAGCCTCTCATTAGCGACATCCTCAACGAGAACAATTTTAGCTTCCGTGACCCATCTAATTTGGTCGACTTATACAACAACACTCGCAAATCTGCTTTGGATATTGCGGCCCCTCTTAAACTCAAAAAAGCCAAACCCCAGGCTCACATTAACAAATGGTTCACCCCTGAACTAAAAAGTCTCAGAAACATAAAAAGAGCCGCCAAATCCACCAGGCGCAAACCCCCGTCCATCAATAACAAAACTGCATTCACGTCAGCTTCTGCTATCTACAAAGAGACTATCCTCTCAGCAAAAAAAGAAACCTATAACTCCAGAATCCAGAATGCAAAATCCAATACAAGGAACTCTTCAGTATCCTGAAAGAGCTTGAATCCCCTGCACCGCCTGAACAAGATTGCATCAAAGATGCTGAGTGGTGGAGCAACATTCAGCAAGCACTCGCAGATAAAATCACCCTGCTCCAAAATAAGATCAATGCCAAGAAGGCAAGCCTCACCTGCATTGCCCAGCATGCCCCGGACCCTAAGAAAACCCCACACCCATGCACTCCCTTCAGGTTCTCTCAAGATACCCTGAAAGAAGTCGAGGACATTATAAAAAGCTTGAGAGCCTTTCACTGCCAAGGTGACATTTGCCCAGGCACAGTGATCAAAGAAGGTGCCAAAGACCTCGCCCCTTTCATCACCACACTAATAAACTCCTCATTCTCCTCCAATCAAGTTCCCAACAACCTTAAGGAAGCCTGGGTTATGCCTCTTCTAAAAAAACAACCTCGACCCAAATGTCCCTGCGAATTACAGGCCCATCACCACTGTCCCGTTCCTTCTAAAAAATTTGGATCGGGTTGCTTATCTGCAAATACAGAAGCACCTAGAGGATAATGAACTCCTTGGACTTAGACAATCAGGTTTCAGACCCAGACATGGAACTAAGACTGCCCTCTTACACCTAAAGATCCAAATGGCGAGGCAAAGGATAAGGGTAAGCTTTCAATCCTCCTTCTCCTAGACCTTTCCGCCGCCTTCGACCTCATCGACCATCAAATCCTTACCAAACACCTGATCACAGCAGCAGCTTTCGCCACGAATGCCTCCGACTGGATCAAATCTTTCTTATCTAACAGGACCACCAAAGTCTTCTCCCCAACAGCCTCAGCTGACCCGACACCAATTCTCTGTGGCGTCCCTCAGGGTTCCTGTGTGTCGCCCACACTTTACAATATATTTACGAAGCTACTCTTCGACCGTCTGGACAACTTGGGTGTCATCTACACCAACTATGCAGATGACACCCAAGTCCTCATCCCCCTCACTGGCTGCTTTGACCATGATTCCAAGCTTTTAAACACTATCTACCTCGAAATCCAGGCCTGGATGTCTACCAACAGTCTTTGTCTCAATGACGATAAAACGGAGCTAATGATCGTAGGAACTCAGGCACGCCTGAACAAACTCGACACCAGTTATTTCTCCTTCATCATTGATAGCAACAATATTAAGGTTTCCAGAGAAATAAAAACACTGGGGGTCTACCTTGATTCAACTCTCTCCCTCAAAAAACAGGTAAACAGCATAGCGTCCTCCACTGCCCACACCAACAAACTGATCTACAGTTGTAAACCCTATCTATCAACAAGTAGCTGCCTAATGCTGGCTAGAGGACTTGCACTATCCAAACTCGATTATTGCAATACCCTTTTCTGGGGCTCTTCTGAACAAAACCTAAGCAAACTCCAGGCACTTCAGAATAACTCTCTGAGAGTAGCCCTCAGTCTCCCCAGATCCTGCCACATCTCCTCTCATAGACAGAATGTCAACTGGCTACCCATCTGTGACAGAATCACGCTACGCACCCTAGCCATTACGCACACATGTCTATCTAATTCTGCCCCAACATATTTGGCAGACACATTTTCCAAATACCAGCCTACTCACACTACCAGATCAGCTCACTCACACAACCTGATAGTACCCAGATTCAATCTAAAAACGGCTGGAGGAGCCAGTTTCCCAGTACAGGCTGCCAATCGGTGGAGCTCCATTCCCATCCCCTTCAGACAGGAACCTTTGTTCCTCACCTTCAAAGCCAATATAAACAATTGGCTGAGCAGTTAGTCTCTTCATCAGTAGACTGTTACCTTATATACTTACCATTGTTTATTTAAGATTTAATTCATCTTGTGTTCTTCATGCTTGTCTCTATGCCTCCTTTCCCACTCACCGACCCACCTGTAACCAGGGTCCTTCATTGTTATCATTATATTGTGTTGTTATATGCTTGCACCTCTGTATATTATCTACAAGTTTCTCAAGTACCCAGTTACCTCAGGGTTTGGTGCGCGATACAAATAATAAACAAATACAAATACAAAAATAGTAATGGTTTCGCATAGCTCCACATCCCGTGAGAACATGTCTCAGAGATTTCATTTGATCCATATTTTTCCACATAATCGACATTGTCTTTTCTCTTTCGGGATTGTCAGCCAATTACCTGTCACCTCAAGGACTGGTAATTTATCTAAACTTATCTGCATGAAAATCCTGTGAAACATAGGATCTGGGAAGAGATACATGTATTTCTGGGAGCACATATAAGTAAAGGATACTTTGGCATAATCTCCCAATGATTTTAACCTACCCACATGATCGTGGTTTTTGGCCCAATCCCATTTTATGGCATTTTTTTTTATTCTGCTCTCACCGGTCCCAAGCCATCATCCCATGTTGGCGTCCATTAATTTCTTTAAAATAAGAATCATTTATTTCTTTAAATCTCATCAGACTTTTACAACCCCTTTCTGTATCCCCTTTTTATTGTTTCCAGGATTGTCCCAATTTCCGCACACATTATGTTTAAATACATCATCCCTTTTTTAATTTTTATTAGGGGGCTCACTGAGGTTAAGCATAATTCAATACAGATAACTTGTCTTGGAGTAGCCACAGATAGTCCCAACAGTTTGCGCCATATAAATCTTTTTAACCAGTCTGTCTATTTATCAAGATTTAAATAAAATCACTCCATAGCATAAGTAACTGCCGCCACCAGTTTTTGTCGGTACACCGTAATCAGACCAATCAGATTATATCCCAAATTAGTAGTGACAAAGTACTTCAACATAGTCATCAAGGCTATCGCCTTACCTCTACGATATGTTATTATACCCACCACATTTCCTTTTATGCCAATTTCATATCCTTGGTATTTTTATTCATCTACCCTTTCTAAGCATTCCTTCCACTTCCACTATTTCTTTTTTTACCTTTTTTGCATTCCCAAAACTCATCATCTTAGTTTTCGATATATATTTATACATAGATAATTTTAATCAGCATAATTCATAAATGTTTCTGCACTTTGTTTAAAGCCTCTCACTGTGGTATCAAAGATAGCCAGATCATTTGCATAAGCAAGATATGTGATCCTCTCTTCCCAATGTGGGTGCACAGGTGTCATTCCCACTCATATGGGTATCCAAATCTGCATTAAACTGATTATACAATATAGGGGCTGGTAGACAGCCCTGTTTAAGGCCTCTACAGCTCTCTATGGGTGCTGGCATAACCCCTGCTCCCTCTAGTCTCACCTGTGCTCTCCTATTCTGATAGAGACATGCATATAATAAATGATCTTGCATACCCATATTTCTCAATTTATCCCACACTTTATCTCGATTAATAGTATTGAAAGCACTTGCAAAATCTATAAACAGGATGTGCAGGGGAGTGGCTTCTTTAAAGGTGGTCTGTTGTATTAGAGTATTCACTATTAGGCTACTATCTCAGCATGAAAGGCCCTTTTGAAATCCAATTTGGAATGTACTTAATATGTTCTTCTTTATTACCCATTTTTCTATTTCCTCTAATATCCTTCCTGCAAATATTTTTCCGGAGCCATCTAGTAGTGATAGTAAATGGTAATTTTTCGGGGTGTCTCATTTTCCATGTTTAAAAAAGGGAATGAGATACAAAAGGGTCCATGAACTGGGAACTCGTCCAATCATTATTACCTTATCATATAGTTACTTTAGTATCTCTGCCAATTTTTCTTCGTTTCCCAACATAACCATAATACTAACCCCATCTGGTCCCAGGGCTCTCGATTTTTATCAGCTTCTTAATGAGCACTAAGATATCTTCATACAGGATGTTTATCTTCAACTCATGTTTCTGTATTACTCTTAGTTCTTGTTCTACTTTAAATTTATCTCGCACATAGCTTTACCATTCATTGGCAGATATCTTATTGAACAGGGCATCATTTGATTGTACTCCTCTCTTATTGAAAACCTTCCACAAATGTTTTACACATTTTTTTCTCATGGTAGCATACATTTGTTGCCATACTCCCACTTTAAGGGACCTTAGGAAACTTCTAACCCAATTTCTATATATATTCTTTTCTTTCCTCATTATGATCCCCTTTTCATGTTCTTTCAACCCATTGGGGCTCATTACGAGTATGGAGGCAGCCATACCGGGTTCCAGTACCGGGTTCCAGTACCGGGTTCCTTCAATGAGGAATTACCGGGTCATTCCAACCTTGGAGGACCCGGTAATTCCTCATTGAATAAACCCATCCCCAATGGGGAGGGAGCTAATAACGGGCCCGTTATTAGCTCCCTAGTCCCCTTGCGGGACCCGCTAAGGACGTCTGGTCTGACCAGACGTTTTGAGCGGGTCCCTCAGGGGGACCCGTAATGAACGGTGCCGGTCCCGTACCAGCACCCTTCATTACGGGAGCACCTGGGTCGTAATGAGGCCCACTATCTCCAATCTTCCTAATTATCTGCCGAACATATCTTTTTTTCCTTTAATCCCATTTTCGTATGGGTGCACATGTTTTCTCTTATCATTAACACGGAATGTCCAACTTCTTACCAGGAATCTATAGGTAGTATCATGTATCCATTTCATGATATCTTCTGCTGGAGAGTCCTGGAGCCAAAATCGATATTTAGCAAAGAGACAAACATTGTTATAGCTTCAAGATTCTTTGTGGACCATCCCATCCTTCACTTACCACTATTGATTATTATCTCTCCCAAAGTCCTCTATCGCTATCTCCCTTCCTCTTTCTTTTCATCTTATTCGTGAGTATCCCATGAGCATTATATTCAGTAAATCTTACATTAATTTCAGAGACATAGGGAATTACATTTTCTGATATACATATGTAATCCACTGTAGATGTTCTGCCATTATCTTTGCATGTATAAAATGGAGGTGTATCACCTTTAGTATTCCCATGACAGAATTTCAATTTTAGCATATCGATGAATGTAATCCATTTTAATGTACTACCTTTCCTGGCAGCCTCCTCGTCGCCTCTTTTTTTATTCCAAAACACACCTTTATTGGTATTATTATAATCTAAATATTTGGCATTTATATCTCCAGCCAATAATAACTCAGTATTCCCTTCCATTACATCCCTACAGGAGATAGCCGCCAATATGTAATCTTGAATTTCCTCGGTTACTTCTTTATTCGGGCGATCATATATATTTATTACTAGTTCTGTCCATCTGAGAGCTTCACAATTTCTATTAATAGATACTCATCCACTTTGATTTCCTTTGTTTCCATATAATTGGATACCAAAGTAAGAAGGCCTCAATACGGTCATCCCTTATCCCCCCTAGCTGCCATCCTCTGAACATTGTGATATCCATCATACATGCATCTCAAATATTAGCCATGTTTCCTGTATCAATATAATCTCTGCGGTCTGTAGTATAGAGAAGGAGCCTTTTTCAGATAGCAAATCTTTATGGTCCTTGAATTCCAAGAGCAAATATCCATTGTATCATTATTAAGGATTATTCACCGGTTTTGGGAGGAGCGATAATAACCATCCCCAATGGGATTTCTGTCAAAGTTAACAGCTTGGTCACTCTCCTCCCCCACCTCCTCCTCACCCGAGCCTTCAGATGGTATGTCCTTGGAATAACTTGTAGCAGACTTGTTCTTTTTAGCCTTCTTGCGGACTGTAGTCGGCTTATCTTTGGATGGTTTCTTCTTATCGTGTAAGTAGGGTCTGGCTTCCCCAGAGGCCACCTTGGCAGGGAAGGAAACCTGCCCAAGGGGGACCCCGAGGAGCCAGACCCCAAATCCCAGGGAAAAAGCCTTGGCAGAAAAAACCCTAGTTATCCAAATGCAGATGAGGAACGGAGTTTGTAGTTGGTTTCCTTAGTTCAGCGAATATATTCGCAATCAAGATTTCCTCTGATAATGTAGCAAGTATTTGACAGAATTCTCCTCCAAGTGTGGAAAAAAGGAAGAAGATAAGAGATAATAGAGCGTGGAATAAGTGCCTTCATGGGAGAGGAGGATAAGATACCCTGAAGGTACGTGTTAAATCTCGGGGTGAAAAGAAACAAAAAGAATGGAGAGGCAACTCACCCAAGAATAGACACCGGGTGTGTCGGAAGCAGCACCGCTCACTCTGAAAGAGTAACCGCGGTTCAGCGACCGCGAAAAGAAACTAACTAAGAAAGTCGAATAAGCTACAGATACCAACCTGGGGGCAGTTCCGAAATAAAGCTAGGCAGAAGAAAGCTTAGGAAGAGACAGAAGGGGGAAGTAGACAAAAACCGTAAGCGGTTAGAAACGGAAATAAGGTCAGACAGGGAAGAAGGGAAATAGAAAATGAAAGTACAGCCGGAACGTAGAATAGAAGGAACACGGTCTCTACCGAGAGTAAAGACGCGAAAGGCAACGGAACAGGAGGCCAGAAGGTAAACTAGATCCGTAGGGTGAAACACTGCGCCATAGCACAGCAGCTTTGGACAAACTGGAACAACAGATACAACACGCTGGGCTGTGGGCGTGGCCAGGCTTTAAGGAATGAGCCTCCATCTTGTGTGAGGACTAGACCGACTCAAGAGATGAGCCGGTTACAATCGCCAGGAAACCCACAGCTTCCAAGGGCGAATCCTGACAGTATACCCCTTCCCTCTCGGGGGACCTCCGGGTTTCCCCGGATGAAGTAGATGGAATCGCCTTACAAGTCTGGGGGCATGTAAGTGTCTCTTGGGTTCCAAGGTTCTTTCTTCTTGAGAATAGCCTTTCCAATGTACTAGATATTGCACACTCCCCTTTCTGTACCGAGAGTCCACCAAATATGCCACCTCATATTCCTCCTGACTGGGAGGAATTGCAGGATTCTGGATGGAGGTCTTTCGAAAATATGGGTCAATCTTGTGTTCTTTGAGTAAGGAGGTATGAAAGACTGGTGTACCCTTTGGAGGTACTGAGGTAACTTGAGTCTGTATGCTACTGGATTTATCTGAGTTTCAATGGGGAATGGACCTATAAAACGAGGAGCACATTTTCCAGTATGAACCCATCTAGGCAAAAACTTTGTGGACAACCAAACCATCTGTCTTGGCTTCCAGTCTGGGTCAGTACTTCTCTTTCGATCAGCCCACTTCTTATGGGACTGTTTGCTGACCTCCATTGCCTTCTTAGCAGTTCTTTGAACCTCTAGATGCTCTCTTAAAAGGCTATCAATGGCTGGTGTGCTGGTGGAAGAGGTATGAGTCCAAGGCAGTGGCTGGGGGTGGTATCCATAAGTGCAGAAGAAAGGACTCATTTGAATGGTCGTGTGAAAAGCATTATTGTAGGGAAATTCTGCTTGAGGCAGGAATGCAAACCAATCACCCTGTTTATTGCTACAGAAACACCTCAGGTATTGTTCAAGACTGGAGTTGAGTCTCTCAGTCTGACCGTTGCTTTGAGGGTGGTAACCTGATGACAGAGCTCTGTCAATACCCAGTTGTTTGCATAACATAGACCACAATCTAGATGTAAATTGAGATCCTCGATCTGATACTATCGTTCTAGGTAAACCATGTAATCGGACAATGTCACGTAGAAAGATTGCCACTGTCTCTGGAGCAGAAGGAAGGTGGAAAATGGCAGAGAAGTGTGCCAACTTGCTGAACGAATCTATGGTCACCATAACTGTATTCATGCTGTGGGAAATGGGTAGTTCCACTATGAAATCAGTTGAAATGTGTTCCCACGGTCGATTTAGTAGTCTGGGTTGTTGTAGCAATCAGATTGGTCTGCCCATAGGATTCTTATTACGAGCACAAATCGGACAAGACGAGACATATTTGTTGGCATCCTGTAGAATGGTTGGCCACCAGAACTGATGACGGATAAGTTCCTGAGTCTTGCGTATGCCTGGGTGACCCGACAATGGAGTATCGTGACACCATTTGAGGACCCGATCTTGAAGGGTCTTCGATGGTATGTACAGGGCCTTATCATGATAATACAACCCGTCAGTGCCTTTAATGACAACGTGTGGATGAACTTCTTCCTACTGGTACTGTACCAAGAGATCCTGTAAAAAAGGAATAACTGCAGCCACTCTTTGCAGACCTGGGAGAACTAGGTCGTGGCCTAGATAGATGGTACCTTCGTCTCCTAGGCTACGGGACAGGGCATCTGCCAATTGGTTTTCTGTGCAGGGATGTAAGTGATCTGGAAGTCATACTGTAAGAAAAAGTAAGCCCAACGAGCATGGCGGGCATTGGTACATTCCATCTGTTGCAGTACTCTCAGTTTTCTGTGGTCTGTGCGATTGAGGAACTTATGTTTGGCTCCTTGTATGAGATGTCGCCATTCTTGGCAAGCCAGTTTCATCGCCAGTAATTCCTTTTCAAGGACAGAGTAGTTTCGCTCACTAATGGTCAAGGTTTTTGAATGGTACGCTGCTGGATGTTCCAGACCGTCTTTGGTCCTTTGCAGCAAGACTGCTCCCACTGCTCCAGCAGAGGCATCTGTCTCAAGAATGAATGGCTTGTCTTGGTCAGGTTGCTCCAGAATGGGGGCGGAAGTAAAATGACCCTTCAAAATGCGGAATGCCTCCCTTTGTTCTTGATTAAACTCAAACTTAACTCCCTTTTTGAGGAGATTAGTGATTGGTTGAACTAGTCGTGAAAAATTGGGGATGAATTGTCTGTAAAAATTAGCCAATCCTAGAAGCCTCTGAATCTCCTTGACATTCTGAGGTTCTTTCCAATCAAGGATGGCTTGGATCGTTCTAGGATCCATCTGAACGCCTTCTCCTGAAAGAATGAAACCCAAGTAAGCTACAGAGCTTGCTTCAAATGTGTATTTCTCTGGTTTGACTAGTAATTGGTTAGTTTGAAGATGGAGCAGTACTTCTTTGACCTGCTCTCTATGTTCCAGAAGATCGCGGGAGTACACCAGAATATCGTCCAGATAGACTACCACTGAGATGAACAATAAATCAGAGAATAACTTGTTGATAAACCTTTGAAATATGGCAGGGGCATTGACTAGCCCAAAAGGCATGACCTTGTATTCATAAAGGCCCAAAGGGGTCCGGAAGGCTGTCTTCCATTCATCTCCCTCACGGATCCTCAGGAGATGGTAGGCTCCCCTGAGGTCCAGTTTGGTGAAATAACGTGCCCCTTGGACTGCTTCCAAAATGTCTCTGATCAAAGGCATAGGATAACGGTCACGGATGGTGATCTGATTGAGCCCCCGATAGTCGATGCAAGGCCTGAGTTTGAATGACTCCTTCTTGGGTATGAAGAACAATGAAGCTCCACAGGAGGATCTGGATTCTTGAATTAATCCATTTTGAAGGTTGGCTTCAAGGTATTCTCTCAATGCCTCCTTCTCGGGACAGGACAGAGGAGACATGCGCCCAAAGGGTACTGGGGCCGCTGGTATCAGGTCTATTGCACAGTCTTCCGGTCGGTGAGGGGGTAGGTTTCGAGGCAACCTGTCTTTGAATACTTCTTCAAACTCTTGGTACTGAAGAGGTATGGCGGACACTGTTCTCCTTTCAGGAATCTCTGTCTCTGCTGACTGTGTCTTGTAACTGGCTCCCTCCATACAATGTGATTGACAATATGATGAATTAAAGCTTACTTTATTGGATGCCCAGTCTATCGAAGGGTTGTGCTTCCTAAGCCAGGGTATACCAATGACCAATGGAAAATGGGCTGCTCGGATAATGTCAAAAACCATACATTCCATATGTTGGCCCAGCTTCATCTGTAAGGGAACTGATTCCTTGACAATGGGCCCTGATGATAGGGGGAACCGTCCACTCCTTCCACTGGAATTGGTCATTGTTTGGTACGTTCAGGCACTCTATTTTCTCTGGCCCAGTCAACATCAAGGAAATTCCCTGCAGCTCCACAATCTAACATCGCCAAGACCTTGATGGGGTTGGAATCTGACAGTGAGATCTGTACTTTGAAGACCATTAATATGTTGTCTTCGCTTTCCTCTACTGATCTTGTGTTGTAGCAAGGGCTGTAGGTTGATCCCCCGATACTTCCCTTGCATAGGTTCGGGGGCTGGCGTTTTCCTTCCGTCGTGGTGGAACTTCAGGACAGTTCCGAAGAAGATGTTTCGACGATCCACAATACATACACAGTCCCGCATCTCTGCGCCTCTTACGTTCCTCTGGGGTTAAATGACCCCGGGTTGTTCCTATCTGCATGGGTTCTTCACTTCCATGACCTTCTCTTAAAGGCTGAGTAGGTGGTGCTGAGGAGGGAAAAGGTTGAGGTCTTCTTCTTTCTTGACGTCGTTCATTCAGACGGAACTCAATTTGCAGCGAGATTGTCATGAGTTCTTGAAAAGAAGGAGGACGAGCTATACGAGCCAACTCGTCTTTAATGTCATCATGCAAGCCTCTCCGGAAGATGGTCTGTTTGGCCGAGTCTGGCCAATCTGCCTTGGTGGCAAGTCGGAGGAATTGAAAGATGTAGGTCTGCAAATCCGTTGTCCCCTGTTTCACATCCAAAATAGCTTCATACGAAGTGTAGAGTACCTCGGGTCGATCAAATCTCTCCTTGAGTGATCTGATAAATCGATCGTAATCATTCAAAGCTGGGTCGTTGTTAGTTACAAAAGGGGTAGCCCATACTAAAGCATTGCCCATTAGATTACATATTATGAAACCCACCCTGGCTCTGGCCGTCTCATATGCGTGCGGACGGAAGGTAAAGTAGACTTCACACGCATCTATGAAATCTTTAAGTTCTCCTGGGTGGCCATCATACTTTCCAAAAGATAAGGCCATGGGTTGGAGGTCGCCCCGGTCCTCTCTATGCAAGACCACCTGTTGCCGTAGAGCCACATTCTTGGTTCTTAGTGCTTGTACTTCAACCGTGAGGTTCTGCATTGCTGCTACCAGTTCCTGATATTGTTCCAAGGACGCCATGGGGACCTGTGGGTGTTGTATTCTGTCAAAGTTAACAGCTTGGTCACTCTCTTCCCCCACCTCCTCCTCACCTGAGCCTTCAGATGGTAGCAGACTTCTTCTTTTTAGTCTTCTTGCGGACTGTAGTCGGCTTATCTTTGGATGGTTTATTCTTATCGTGTAATTAGGGTCTGGCTTCCCCAGAGGCCACCTTGGCAGGGAAGGAAACCTGCCCAAGGGGGACCCCGAGGAGCAGACCCCAAATCCCAGGGAAAAAGCCTTGGCAGAAAAAACCCTGGTTATCCAAATGCAGATGAGGAATGGAGGTTGTAGTTGGTTTCCTTAGTTCAGCGAATATATTCGCAATCAAGATTTCCTCTGATAATGTAGCAAGGATTTGACAAAATTCTCCTCCGAGTGTGGAAAAAGGAAGAAGATAAGAAGAGATAATAGAACATGGAATAAGCACCTCCAGGGGAGAGGAGGATAAGATACCCTGAAGGTAGGTGTTAAATCTCAGGGTGAAAAGAAACAAAAAGAATCGAGAGGCAACTTACCCAAGAATAGACAATGTGTTTGTCGGAAGCAGCACCGCTTACTCTGAAAGAGTAACCGCGGCTCCGCGACCGCGAAAAGAAACTAACTAAGAAAGTCGAGTAAGCTACAGATACCAACCTGGGTGCAGTTCAGAAATAAAGCTAGGCAGAAGAAAGCATAGGAAGAGACAGAAGGGTGAAGTAGACAAAAACCGTAAGCGGTTAGAAACGGAAATAAGGTCAGACAGGGGAGAAGGGAAATAGAAAATGAAAGTACAGCCGGAATGTAGAATAGAAGGAACACGGTCTCTACCAAGAGTAAAGACGCAAAAGGCAACGGAACAGGAGGCCAGAAGGTAAACTAGATACATAGGGTGAAACACTGAGCCGTAGCACAGCAGAGTTGGACAAACTGCAACAACAGATACAACGCGCTGGGCTGTGGGCGTGGCCGGGCTTTAAGGAATGAGCCTCCATCTTGTGTGAGGACTAGACCGACTCGAGAGATGAGCCGGTTACAATCGCCAGGAACTCCACAGCTTCCAAGGGCGAATCCTGACAATTTCACCCCTTGGTCCTCCCACCCTCTTGTCAACAACGCCTCCTTCCATTTCTTGATCTCTGGTTTGGTATTATCCACTTTACTAGTTTTCAAGATCTTCCTTTGCTGATCCAAGTCATATCCCCATTTTAGTAATGAGGCAGCATATGATCTAATTAATTGAGCTACCGCCATATCTCTACAGTGAATCTTAGAACACACTATGTCCTATTTTGTTGGAGTTCTATGAATTGAATGTCCCTGCTCTTCAACATACGCAGTGCAGGTACAAGATCAAATAATTTGAGGACTGCAGTTCTATTTATTGGGGAGATAGTAATACATGTCGGATGCTTGGGGAGCTTCGTTCTTCCCAAGTCTTCCTTAGCTCCATAATTATGCCTCCTATATGTTTTCACACTTTCTTCACCTTTTTGAATACTTTCAGTCATTGAGTCTAGTTCTTCCATTAGGTTCGCCACTTCTCTGGTCGTCCAAACTGTCCTCGATAGTGTGGTTCACTATTTTCTTTTCTCTCACGTCCTCCTTGGTCTGTCCCTTTTCACCTTTCCCCTTATCTTTTTTTGTTAACAGCCAAGAGGTTAGGTTACCCACTTTCACTGATCTTCTTTTTGCTCATCTAACCACTTTTTTCTTTGCCCTTTTAGTAGATATGGATTTTTTTTGGGTGACTAAGTTGATTATCGCTTCTTCCACTTTGAATTCTCTTAGCTACCATTATTGCTTATTGAGCGTATCTTTTTTGTCTCCTCCTTTTCTCTTTTCATGATGGTGATTCCGCTCTGTCTTTTCGTTGCTCAACCATGGTGGACTCTAATGGCCTTCTTCTACCTGTGGATCTGATATTATGTTATCATCCACTTTATTTTCCAGCTCTGTATTACGATGTTCAATTCCTCTTTCCATCCTTATATCTGATTTTATACATACTATTCCCCTGATTATTTGCCTCATTGTCGCTGAATGTTTGGCCACCTCATTCACCCAAAAATTACCTTGTTTCAACAATATTTTTAATGCAAACTGTGTTGCTTCATTTTCCATTGTAGAATGTCTGGGAGTTTCTGATACCACCGTTACTTCTAATCTGTCACTTGTGCTAGGGGTTTCTTGGGCCTCATTGGTCATTGGTCATTTCATCTAATAAGCCTGTCAAGCAAGGTGAAATGGACAATCTTTGGTGGTCCATTTCTTTACCAGAGCTTTTCCTTCGGATGTCGTCTGGGGACGTTGGCAGATTTCGCCACAGTTTTTCATTACCCGCTCATTACCCGCTGCTAATGATAAGCATAGTTTCAGTAATTATTGCTCATTATCTATAAATAATGATTCTGGGTGGGCTAAAGGCTCATGTTCCACATTCCTTCCCTGATTGATGTTTCCGTGTTGCTCTTCATGGGGGAGAGGGTATTTCATAATTTTCGCCGGTTCTTTATGCATTTGTTCCCTGATGATTTCATCCCCTTTTGTCTGTACTGCTTTATTACTTTTTTTTTTTAAATCGTAGCTTCTTCCATCTTACCCTTTGAAGATCTGTTTCCTCGTAATGAATAGTTGCTTTTCACCAGAATTTCAGACACGTTTCACCACTCCTCTAATCGGGAATTAGTCTAATAAACACCTACTTTCACTATTGGTGCTTATTTCTTATCTAAGAGGCGTGGGATCTTAGAATGTACTACAGTCACTTGTAGGAAGATACACCATCTAATTCCGCTCACTGTTGTTCTTCAAAGATTAATGCAGAGGCTTCCTGCTTCTTGAATTAAACCGCCGTCCACAAGTTACAGTGAGCTACAACAGGTGGCTGCTGACGGGGACGTCAGGTGGCGGGCCGCGACCACCGAACACCAAACACTCGGCGCTCCACTCACTCCAATGTCAGGTATATGGAGGATAGCTCCTCCTCTCCACTCCAGTGTCAGTAGACAGCTAGAAAAGAATTTGCACTCTGCATCCGGCTTCACAATTCACTGAAAACTCGGCACTCCGCTCCAATGTCGAGTATATGAAGGGTAGCTCTTCCTCTCCAGTCCAGTGTCAGTGTCAGTAGACAGCAAGAAAAGACTTTGCACTCTACGTCGGGCTGGCAAAGTCCATCACCATTCACCAAACACTGCGTTCCCTCTGTGATTTCCCCCATTACTGTCTGAAAAAAACGTGATTCCCGCCCATATGAAATGAAAGCTTCAGAATACATGTTTGTGTCTGTAGTTTCACTTAGTGCCTCTGCACGCCTCCTTTGCCCTGTAGTTTAGAAAACTCTTCATTCATCCTCATTTGCTGCCAGTGAGGAAACTGTTTTCAAGGCAATCTATAAATAAGTTTGGTCCATAGAAAGGAACACATTTTGAGTAGCTTTTCCAAAGGATCTAGATTGTGTGGAGTAAAACACGTGTATGCGGCTTCTATAGAACACAAGTGACCGTTCAGAATGGCGAATCGCCAATCACATAATGTGCGTGCCTTTGTATTTTTCAGGAAGACTGTCTTGAATCAGGCACACACACTTGAGGGTCTATGTATGCGTCTTCAACAAGACCCTTAGCCATAGAAGAAAAAGGCATTTCAGTGACACAAGAACATGTTGAAAGAACCAAACTAATGCATTTGATGCATTGCTTTTTGAATGGGCCAGCATGTATTGAAATAGCAATTGTGCACACAGGAAACTGTGATAGCAAGAGTCTGTTGATAAGTAACCTCTGATTCGCTGTTGTTCTGCCATATATAAACATTTGTTTCGATTTTGTGCCGGAGGCAACATTATTGAATTATAGTGCATGATGTGTACAAGTGGCCAATAATAAAAAGCACAAACTTAATTATTACAGGAAAGGACGCACGAATCTACAGTTTATGATGCCATTGCAGATTTGAATGGGATCGCCATCATTCTTGGAGTGCTATGTCCGTCATTGATTTCCGACTTGGGATATTGATGCAGCGCGCAATGGCGTGAGTGTACAGGACATATCCTAGAGGATACTCTGCATAAACAATGTAAATGGAAGAACGTCTATGTCACTCTGCAGGCACATTGATATCCCCAGTCTCTCTTCTATACATTTAACACCACTGGAACGTGTGACCTTCTTTGGTTATGTCCATCACTGAGTGGCTTTTTGGTCTAGAATGCAGTCAACCTGCTTGTCGCTATATCTCCATATCGTCAATCCTTGTGGCTCTGTCAGCTCTGCTGATCTTAATATAGCGAAAACCGCAGACAGAGTTGTGTCAATTATCTGTGGCCAGAGGGTAGGGCTGTAACATGATTATCTCACCCTTTACCTGCTCCTACCCCTCCGCCCTGCATAACCACTTAATTGATGCTGGCATCTTCCCCTGGCTTCTAAATATATATTATATTGCTCATCTTTAAAAGTCTCTGTGGTGATCCCAACAACCCTTCCAGCCTGTCTGGAGGTGTGGAGGGACTAGAGGAGGGTTGCTCGATAGCGGCACACAAGATGGCCACCTAGTCGAGTAGCTCTGGCACACATCCCGAGAAGTAATTTGGTTTAAAATCCAATTATTGACACCTTAATTGCGATTTCGCAGAGGGAGTGTGAGCGTACCACCCAGAGTGTCTTATACACCCAGTGGCAACGTGGTCTGACATCCTGGAGGCTGACGAGAGACATACGGACTGAGACGAGGCCGCAACTGATCCACTACGTGGAAGTGTGGACGGCAGAGAAAGGACGGCCCATGCAGAGCCTCACGGGCTGGGATTACACCGGCCCGGCCAGGGAGTGCAAACAAAAGAAGACCACTGCTCAGCATGGGAGGAGGACGGTTTGGGGTTTCACGCTGCTTGGTCCGACCCTCCCGGTGGGTCAACAGCCGGGCATAGGGACCTGGAATGGAACAGACATCCAGATCCGGTAAGAGAGCCACTACGATAGGCCCCCAGAGCTGCTGCTGGGCGAGGATTTCCACAGACGGGGAGTCAGCCAGACAGAGACCAAAAGAGGAAGGAGGTGGCACTGGGGTTGGTCACCAACAGGGGGTGAGTGCAAGCAGGTGACGTACCCCTCCCTGGCAAAAGGAAGATCGGTACCAAGGTACTCCTGCAGGCCTAGGGCTTAAGGGAGAATCCACACACGACCCAGTGAGTCTGGGGAAGCGGAACCCCCCACATCCAGCCTACCACTGAGAACCAGCCCAAGGCCTGTTCTTGGGAACGTTATCTGTAATTAGCCACGCCAACAGGAGACATGGGGAAGGAGAAACCAGGCATAACAGCGCAAATCAAAATGGACAGGTTCACAGTGGAGCGTACTGAGAGGAAACCTCCAAGGAACAGCAAAGAACAACCAACTCCAGGGAAGACTCAAACAAGACATGCGGTGCAGGGGGAGCCTTCCACTGCAATGGTCCTGAAAGCAGTGCAGGAATCCAGACCAATTCTGGAAGATAAGATCGGACATGTGGGGACAGATGTTTCCCTGCTGAGACAGGACCTCAGAGAGATTTCAGCAAGGGTTGGAGAGGCGGAAGAAAGGATAAGCCAGCTGGAAGAGAGAGGGGATCCTTAAAAGTGTGCCAGTCTTGAAACTTGAAAAAATTCCAGTAATTCCAGAACCAACATCTTTTCTGTACCAGCACACTGAAAAGACTGCCGGTGGTAGACACAGATCTCCGGCAGGCCTGACCTGCTGATAGATTAGGCCCGTACCGGCAAAGAAATGCCTCAATTACCAGCACCGGTAGTACTGGTGCCAGTGACTGCGGCAATCCCATCCCATGGAGTCCTATGGCACTCCAGGGGATTGGTAACTTAGGGGCACTCATGCCGCCTGTAATAGCCCAGTAATATCGGGTGGCCGTGACGGAAAGGGCAGTTTCCCAGTATCCTATCGGAATTGCCCATAAGGATTGAGGTCCCCTACATTGATCTGTTTCTGTATAAGTGGATACAGGAAATAATTTGACCAAAAGGCCTGACAAACATCTTTTTGATTGAAAAGTCACACTAGGTTCTGGGCAAGCCCTCCCCTTCAGGAGCACTGCCTAAACCAGTGGTTTCCAAACACTCCTATTTTCGAGATAGGAATGGGATATTGCAGGCCTCCAGTTGTAGAGGCCGATCCAAGTGGAGAATGCTAGGGTTCCGAACTTCCCGCACCTTCCAGGTCCCTGCAAGCCTACAGTATGAAATATATGGTGATTTTCCCTGCTAACGGAGATCCAGAGGCACCGAGCATGGATCTTTCAAGAGAGAGGAGACATAAAGGATTGGTTAGAAAGTGAGAGGACCGACTCCAAGGACTCACCTCTCCCATAGGGGGACGAGTGAGAGGTGGAGTGTAGTGGGCAGGGGGAAAGATGGCAAATTCTGTTCTAGGGGAGGAAGCTCTGCAGAGGAATAAAGGTTCACAGTGAATTTGGATGGCATAATTAATAGGATCACATTGCCCCCACTCGATGACAAAGCACATTGGAACTGTCCTCGTCACAAGGGATTGATGAGTCCTCAGCGGAATCCGAGGATGGTGATATTACGGTGTTGTGGAACTGGTCGCGCTCTCAGGGAGACCAGTCCACCTGGGTGTGGGGGGACTTTGTGGGGTGGCAGGGATAGGACAGGAAAGATGGCGATAAACCCGTGGTCAGAGGACGGCTGACAGATTTGGACCACAGGGCGATACTAGAAGGAAGAGTGAGCGGAAGTACAAATAGCATCTACTGAATATATAATATGTTGGGTGGATGAGGGATGTGTCGGGCTGCACTGGAGAGGTGGGGTGGTCCACCACAGGGAGGGGAAGCTATAAATTATCAAGTTAATGTGTTTTTTTTGGGGCGACAGATACTTCATACTTTGGGAGAATTATGGGGAAGGTGGCGTGGAAGGGTTTCAGAGTGCAAACAAAAAGAATGTGCTTACCTTTCCTTGATCCATCCAAAATCCCCCAGCTAGGAGACTCAAAGAGTTTAGTCATCTCAGAGGGCAGGGGGAAATGCAAAGCTGAGGGTTCGGACAAATCAATATGGCACTCATACCACAATGGAAGGGGGAGAATCAACAATTAAATGCATATTGTGGAATGCCAATTGGATAAATGACAAGATTAAAGGTACTGCAGACTTCTTGTACTTGCAGTGGCATAGGCCGGATATCATTATGCTCCAGGAGACGCAACTTCTGGGAGACTCATGTAACTTATTGGGCAGAGCACCATAGAAATATGCAGCCAAAGCAGGTTACTCAAGGGGATCGAGAGGTGTGACGATCGTTGAACCTTCATATAACCAACGTGATGAAAGATTCCAGGGAAGGATTAGTGGGGATAACAGTAAGGGTGGGAAAGGAGACATACACATTTGTCAGGACCTATGCTCCTCCTTCATTATTTGCAGATACGTTAGTGGATCTCAAGAATGTGATACTGATCCCACCACAGGGTCCACTAGTGATTGGGGGATTTTAATGCAGTAGTGTACCAGACAATGGATAGAGGGAGGTAGAAGTTGAGACCGGTGGTCAAGGGTCTCAAATTCATCGATTTTCTGGAAGATGTGGGACTGTTTACAGGTAGAGGAAGGTGTCGCCAGTACACAGGGAATACTCTTTCTTTTCGGTGGCACATGCCTCCCTATCTAGGATATACTATGTGCTATGCCCAAGGACTGAGAAATAAAGACTAAAACCCAATGAATACCTATCCAGCGGGGTGTCAGATCACACACCATTGGCATTAAGAATGTCGCACAATACCCATACAGTGGGCGATACATGGAGGCTGAACACATACCATGTGCTAGACGGGCAGGTAATGGAAGAATAAAAAAGGGAAGCATAACAATACTTCTGAATTAATAGGGCCTCAGTAGTCTCAAAATAGACAATATGGGAACCATATAAGGTGGTGATAAGCAGCAGCGCCATGGTTGTGATTACAGCAAAGGAATGGCAGAGGGGACAACAAAACAGAGAGGGGGACGAGAGGGTCAAGCAGTTGGAAAAAGGTTGGCAGGAGAGGCAAACCAAAGACAGGTTGAAGGACTTTAGACTCACGAGGGAGGAGCTCAGAATCAGGGAAGTGGAGAGGGTGAAGTTGAGCTGGTGGTGTAAGGGTGCATGAATCTACAAATGAGGTGATAAAGCAGGGAAACTGTTGGTATGGTTGGCTCAGAAAGATGATCGGGGCAAGTTGGCCAATGAAATAAAGGTAGAAGGTAAGGAAGACAGAGCGACAGACCCATGTGAGATGTCGCAGATCTTCCCTGCATTTTACACACAGTTATATACATCGCGGATAGATATGAGTGAGAGGGCAACACATAATTGTCTAAAGTTCCCTCCAGGTGGTTGACCAACATGCAACAGTATAAGGACAGGGTAATGGATATGGAACTAGAATCTGTGGGGAGGATCAGGTGGATGAAACTCTTTTATGAAAAACAGGAACAATCTGGCCTCTTGCCCATCACTAGGGCAGTAGGGAAGGCTTGGTGCCAAGCCCACAAGTACCTAAAGTGGGAGAAACAGATAGAACGAACCAACAATCTGGGGAAAATGGCCTGATTAAGGGGATCAATCAGCTGAATTGGACAGAACGCTGGGAACTAAGAGGTAAAATAGCAGTGGTGGATGTAGTTAAATCTTCAGGCATGAGAATGTAGAGGAGCAGCTGCTTGCCTCTGCAGGAAACCCTGCCCCCCTACCTCCTATATTTTGGAGACCTGGGATCATGCCTTATTTGACACCTGCCATTGTGTAAATACTGCAGCGTGTGTTTGCAAGAAGATACCCATTGAGACAACCCTACCGAATGTATCCCTCAAGTGATGACAATCTAAGGGAGGAACTCCCTGAAGGAATATGAGAAAGAGCAGAGAAAAGGAGCCAGTGACATCATACAAAGTTTATACGACATCCCAATATACTGACTAAAGGGAATGTGTGGGGGGGCGTGGCTTGGCAGCCATGGAATAGGCTGGGAACCCTGTGAGCTCCGTGATCCGACTACTTGATCCGACCAAGAAACGCATGTTTTTTTGATCAGCAGCAACCCAAAACGTATGTACAGGCGTGGGAAGGCACAGAGCAGAGCATGAGCAGGCTGGCTGCACATTTATAGCGGAGGAACAGTCAGATTGATACTTTGTAACGAGAGGCCGGCTGCGAAAGGGACATCAACATGGTCGCGGCTGAGAACAAAGAGACTCCGAGGGGCGCACCCCTGTGATGGAAGAGCTGTCTCTGTTCGACAACAACAGAGGCGGATCGCTAGCACAACAAAATAATTATTACATTGCCCAGTCCTGGTGGCTGCAGTGAAAGAGGGTCCCCGGCCTACACAGCCGAGGACCTTGATGAACGGAGGAGGCATATCGATCGCAAGTGCCCATGTGAACTATTAAGGCGGTGAGCGGCACCCCAACGGCTGGGTACAGCAGTGCTTTCCGGGGAGTGCGCACAGTGTCAGAAGCGAAGAATCGCTTCCATCGAGTGCGATCTCGGGGACAAAGAGGTGGCTGGGCCCCGCAGGACAAAGGGCCGCCTCCATGGCACATAATCTGCGAAACCCGGGTGGCGGGTCGGGAGTGCCCGGGGCTGGAGCAGCATGATGCGGACGCTGTAGCGGGGCCCCTGAATATCAGCACATAGAGTGTGAGGCAAGAGTTCCATTGCTACTGAAGACCACGGGTGAAGGGGCTGACCCATGACTCATAGTCACAGCGCTATGTCTAAAAAAAAACCCAAGACTGAAGGGTAAGCAGCCCACATTAGATGAATACACGAAGACGCCACCCGGCCCGGAAGGAGCCAGGAGCAAAGACAGAGCCCAAGTTGGGAGCAGTGCCACCATGGGCACGAACCAGGAGGTCCTTGATGCGATCGCCGATCTGAAGGTGGCTTGGGAGACCAAGCTTGAACTGGCTGTGACAGAACTGAAAACAGCGCTGGAGCTCTAGGTTGGGGCGGTGCAAGAGGATGTGAATCTACTACGGCAAGACGTTAGGTCTCTGGTGGAGCGCACGGAGAACCTCGAGAAGGTGATGGGCCCGAATACGCCAGACTGTGCTTCCCACCGGTTGGAGTTTCACACCCTGGTACAGCGAGTGGGCAATTTAGAGAACAGAACAGAGGAGGCGGAAGGACGAGCCCGGAGGAATAATATCCGTATTGTTGGACTGCCGGAAGGAGCAGAAGGCCATAACCCCACAGAGTTCATTGAAACAATGTTGTTACAGGGAATCACTGGAGGAGTGCTGTCTCAGGGGTTTGCGGTGGAAAGGGCGCATAGGGCCCTAACGAGGAAAGCACCGCCAGGAAGCCCGCCTAGGCCGGTGATCGCCAAGATACTTAACTACAGGGATTGAGAAAGGATCCTGGAACACTTCCGCAAAGGTGGGACAATACAAAGAGGGTCGGCAAACATAACGGCTTACCTGGATTATACCCTGATGGTGCAGCGGAGCAGAATGAGCTTTGGGGTAGTAAGAGAAGATTGCGAGAAGCGGGACATAAGTACATGTTGCTTTACCCGGCTCAGCTAAAAGTTTTCCACAAGCACAGAACTTTGTTTTTTGAAACTCTGGAAGAAGCTATGGGATGGCTCGACACGTAGGGTTGCCCCCAGAAGTCGGACGTTCGGACGGGAGAAGGAGGTGGAGCAGATAAGTGATGAGCGAGAGGGGCACCGGGGGGTGTCAGAACTTAAGACTATGGGACTTGATTATAGTCACTGAAGTAGCTTGCTAAATGGTGTGACCAGACTGGGGGAAACACATGATCCGTGAATATTGCGATCATGACTTTGTTAAGGAGCCTTGCAGGACCAACCTATACATCCCCCATTTAGATTTTAGTTAGGTCGCCGATAGTGCAGTGACACCCTGCTGGGGTCTTGCCCGGGGTTCCAGGGAAGGCCCAAACGCGGGGGAGCCTGAGATCCAGGGATGGAGCTGGGCACCTGTTGGGGTTGGGGTAAGGTGGGGAGGGATTAGGGGAGGGGTTGTGTGCTGTGGTTTGTTATAGTTGGGGAGAAGTTATGGGGTGAGCCTACACCTCAGAAAACATGAGACGAACCAAGGAAGACCTTAAGATAGTCACTTGGAATGTCAGGGGGCTCAATAGTTATCTGAAGCGGAACAAGGGGCCTCATTACGACCCAGGCGGTAAGTTACCGCCTGGGCCGTGACTTTACCACCATGGCGTAAACTACGTTTACGCCATGGTGGTTGGCGGACTTACCGCCCCATTCCGACCTTGGCGGGGCGGTAAGTCCCCAATCCCCATTTACCCTTCCCCATTCCCATTTTTGCCCCATAGGGCATAATGGGAGTGGGGAAGGCGTTAATTACGCCACCGTAAATTACGGTGGCGTAATTAACTCCATGGTCCCTTAGCGCCATGGATTTTAACACCTGCTTAAAAGCTCCATGGCGCTAAGGGACCTCGTAATCAGGCGGTAAGGGTCGGCGCTGTTTACGCTGCCGTAAACCCCTTACCGCCTGGGTCGTAATGAGGCCCAAGGTAATGATGTACCTGCGCAGACAGAAAGTGGATATAGCCCTGTTACAAGAAACTCATTTAACGCAAGATAAACTGGAAGTGATACGGAAAAAGTGGAGAGGGACAGTAGTAAGGGCAACATATTCTGCCTATGCAAGAGGGGTAATCACATGGGTGGCCCCACATGTTCACTTCTAGTTGCTGAGCTTGCTGGTAGAGGCGGATGGTAGGATGGTGATCATGAAAGGGATGGTGGAAAATAGAGAGATCTGCATTGTAAATACTTACGCCCCGAACCAGGATACGGCTGCGTATTTTAGGACCCTCTATAGTAAACTCAGTGGAAGCGTGGGGGGAGCTATATTGTGGGGGGGAGATTTCAATTGTGTACTGAACCCCAACATAGACAGATCAGACTCCAAAATAGTTAGACCCACCCCGGCCGCAAAGGCACTGCATGCACTATTTGCGGATTTTGGGCTGGCAGATGCATGGAGAACACGTCATCCGCAGGATAGACAATATTCACACTATGCAGCCCCACAGGGCCTATATACAAGACTGGACTGTGTGTTTGTCACGCAGGAATTACTGACCGAAATACCGCAGGCGGAATATAAAGCTAGAGTCCTCTCAGATCACTCGCCACTGATGCTAGTGTGGCAATACCGACCCCTGAGGGGGAGGATACCCACATGGCGTTTGCGTGCAGAAGCACTTAAAGATAGCGTATTCAGGGAGGATATGCGAGAGAAAATAATAAGCTATTTCGAGATAAATACTGGCAGTGTTAAGACAGCGGGCACACTCTGGGAAGCCTTTAAACTAGTAGTGAGGGGAATTGCCATAGCCAAGTCTAAAGGGCTGCAGAATGGGATTCTGACCGAATTGCAGGACTCTGAAAAGGAACTGGAAAGGGTATTGGAACGGGGCAGTAACACTAAGGCAGATACAGAAATGGCACTGGGCCTGCAGCAGAAATGTGCAGGATATTGGGAGAGATTATGTAATCGTATCTATAAAAAGTACATAGAAAGACAACATGCTGGAGGCAACAAACCAGGAAGACTCCTTGCGTGGCTCTACAAAAACGAGACCCCTAGGCTCCCAATCAGAACAATAGTGAAAGACAATGGCGACATAGTGGATATGCAAGAGGGGGTTAATCAAGAATTTGCAGAATATTATAGACGCTTGTACGGGGATGAGACAAGGAGCAACAGGGGGGAAATAGGAGACATACTGGAAGATATTGGACTACCCCAAATTAGTGTAGAGGAGAGGGAGGAGCTAGATGCCCCGATCACCCTAGAGGAGCTAGAAGAAGTGGTGAGGCAGCTGCCCACGTGTAAAACCCCGGGAACCGACGGACTTCCAAGGCATATAAAGTAGAGATACTCCCCCCACTGCTGGAGATGCTTAATGAAGCATATGAAGTTGGGAGACTACCGGAATCATTGCGCGAAGCGGTTATCATACCACTCCCCAAGCCCAATAGGCCTGGTAGTGACTGCGGATCCTATAGGCCCCTATCGATGTTGAACCAAGATAGTAAGATTCTAACAGCGGTTCTAGCAAACAGACTAAAGAAGGTCATCAATAAATTAATACACCAAGATCAGACAGGATATGTCCCAAATAGAAATATCTCGAATAATTTGATGCGACTCCATCAAGTGGTTGAACATACTGGAGGAGATACAAGCGAAATGGCGATAGTATCACTGGATGCGATCAAGCAATTTGACTCGGTCAAGTGACCTTGGTTGAAGGCGGCCCTAGCCAATTACGGTATGGGGCCAGGATATTTTCACTGGGTAGAACTCCTATATAGTGCGCCACTAGCGAGAGTGAAGACAGGAACTGTGATCTCTGAAAGGTGGCAACTTGGTAGAGGAACCTGACAGGGATGCCCCTGGTCCCCCATGTTGTATATCCTGGCTTTGGAGCCTCTGGCGATTTATTTAAGGCAGCAATATGATGCAATAGGCATTGTCATCGGGGAAACATCACATTTAATTTCACTATACGCAGACGATATGTTATTGTATTTGCGCTACCCAGAGGAGAATCTTCAGTATATGTTGGAAGTGATGAAGAGGTTTGCAGAACTCTCAGGTATAGCTGTGAACCCCAGTAAATCCTGTGTGTTCCCGCTGGGCAGATATGGAGGACTCTCAGTGGATAACTTGCCGGTTCTACAGATACCGTGGGAGGTCACAACCTTTAGATGTCTTGGGGTAGACATAGGTTAAGAAACTGGAAACAGCATGAAGTTCTGGGTGAAACTCCCCTTGGCAATGATGGGGCGAGGGGCGATGCTCAAGATGGTGGCATTGCCCAGACTGTTCCATTGCTTTGCGAACATCCATTACTCCATACCTTGGAAATTCTTTACCAGGTTGGACAGCATATGCAGGGAATTCCTATGGCACGGGATGAGGAACAGGGTAGCCCTGTTGAAACTCCAAAATCCGCATGAGAAAGGGGGCATTAAATTACCAAACTGGGAAGTATATTATGTAGCGAGTCATTTGCAACATGTAGCCAAATGGCTCTCTGCGGAGCCTACCCTAGAGCATAGGCTGCATCAAGGAGATTGCGCCCCATATTTTCTGAGAGAAATTATATGGTTACCCAAGTGGGAGTTGAGAGGTCATCCGGGGATGTTGGGTCTTGGGTGGGGGATGTGGCAGAGGGCGTGCCGGTTGATGGACAAACCGGCCCTGTGCTCCATGCAAATCCCATTGGTCACAGTGATGGGAACAGAAAAGCAACTAAGGTTAATGATTAGGAAGTACTGGGAACCGGTGGGAATAGCAACGTTGGGGGATGTGTGGCAAGAAGGGAAAATATTGGAATTTGAGGAGCTGGTGGAACAAACGGGGTTGAGTGCTGGGCAATATATTGCGTATCATGGGATGGTGCAACGAATTAAAGATACCTGGTCATAGGTGGAACTAGCAGAGGAACCGGACACCACACTAGATATGATATATGATATAGTAGAAGGGGGGCATGAAACATCTAGAGTGTACGAGATGATGATGACTCAAGTGGGCAAGGAAGTGGTGCAACTTAGACTGGACTGGGAGGAAGAAGTAGGGGACCTGATGAGTGACGGGATGTGGGAAAGGGCTCAAGGGTATCATAAAAAAGTATCGAGAAATGCTAGGCTGCAACAGATACAGTTGTATATAACTCACAGAGCATACCTGACGCCACTAAAGATAGCCAAATTTAAGAACGCCGGAAGGCAAGTGTGTCCCAAATGTAATGAGGAAACTGCAGGAATGGTACATATGTTCTGGGCATACCCACTGATAGCGAAATATTGGAGAGACATAGCACAGAAAATGGAAGACAAGGGAATCTGTATGAAGGTGGATACTGTGTGGGCTTGTTTGTTGGAAGGGTTCCCCAGATCGCGGAAGCTTAAACATGTAAGCAAATTGAAAGATCTGGCGTATGTTCTGGCGAAGAGAAGGATTGCGATGAGATGGAAAGCGCCCAAAGTGGAGACGTGGTGGAGGGACTTGGAGAAGTGGGCGGAGGTAGAAACAGTGGCATGGCAGGAAGCGTGTAAAGGGGACATAGAAGGCAAAGCTGGAGCCCTAGCGGGTTAGAGACAACTAATAGCAGAACTGTTTGGGCCTTCGTATGATGGACCAAGTGATGATGACTCAATAAGCGTGGCAGAAGAGGACTCCCCACCACAAGAGGTGGAGACTAGCAATGGGAGAAAGTAGGCTCGGGAGGGGGGAGGGACGGGAAATACAGTGGGCGCAAATGTAACAATGTATGTGTATTTGTGAGCAAGTTATGTACCCACTGTAAGTTCAGTTTGGTTTGTTATTTGTTGTTTGAATAAAATTAATAAAATTGTTTAAAAAAAAAAAAAGGAATGTATGGATCCAAAAGAAACTAATGACGAAGTAAAGAATCGAGTGAACTCTGAAATGTAAAAGAAGAAGATTACATGTGCACGAAGTGCTGGAGAAAACCAACCGTTCAAAAAATGTACAGATGCTGAAACGCAAAGTAGACTAAGTTATCATAATAGCTGTCTATACGTAGTGAATAGAACGCTGGTGAAGCCGCCATTGTATAGAATCTGTACATCGGTATCATGAATTTAGTAAGCCAGGACCCATGAAGTGGGAAGGGAAAGCTTTTTTGTAGCAAGAATAAGCATAAAGGTGGAGCTGCAAGGCGTGGCTGTCTGGCCCGGAGTCAAGACTGAAGCAGCCAAGGCCAGCTATCTATTCTGTAAATGAGCTAACATGCGAAGAATGAATCATCCCTTGTTAAGGTGCAAAGAAAGAACACCAAGAGTGCCAAGTGTAATTCATTTAAAGCATTTAAAGGCTACAAAATGGACCAAATTGTGGTCTCCTGTCACTTAAGCCAAGGATAAAAATAGAGTTTGAACTTGGATTCCCAGAACACGCTAGTGAGTGCTCTCACTCCCATGTATTCTAAAGACAGAGATACTCTGCAAGGCTCAAGTTCAAAGACAATCTTCATGGCAGAAGGCATGGGCGATGAGAGATGCTGGGCTAATTGGGTGAGGAGGGAGTGCCATGCCCCATCTCTTTGCACCTGGGTGTGGGCTTACATGCTGCTAAGTGAACCAAATGTTCCAGACCTGGCACAAGCGGGCCAACCAAATGTAATTAGTCCATATAACAAAGAACCTTATACTTTGAGAACCAATGAGAAACTGTGTATCTAATGTTTCCAAAGAAATGTTTAAGGGGTAGGCATATGTTGTCCACCTGAAAGTGGGCAGCCAATACCAATCCTAGTCCCTATAGAAAGATATACTTAGATGTTCCCCTTAGCCAATCCCGACCCTTGATAGGTTTTTCATCATTGCCACGTAGTATGACGTCACCTCTGATGTATTTTTGATATAAAAGCTATGATTTGTGTGAAGATAGCTGAGAGAAACTGAGCGTACGTCCATTGATGATTGTTGTAAACTCCCTGTTTTAGATAATTGTTAATAAAACAGTACTTTGCCATCTTCCTGAGTTGTTTTGGTTATTTGGACTCTGAATTCATCTATATGATCCCATCCATTACATTTGCCCTTTTCGAAAGAGGCCTAAGCTCAACAGTTCTCTGAGTCGCAGGTGAATGCATTTTATATCACCATAATAGTCTGGAAATTACCTAAAGAAATCACACATGAATCAAGAAAGTACGACATTTGGTTGCTGAGAAAAAGGCTTAAGTTATAATAGCCCCTTTTAAATTTATAGTACATCTTCATGTTGGGCAAATGGGAGCTCTGCTTCCTCCAGGCCATTTGTCTCTTTGTTGTTTGAAGTCGGTTGTTTACAGATCATAAATACCTGGGATGCACTAGCTAGAGGGATGCACTAGCTAGAGCCATTTGAACTGCCTTCAGAGACAGCAAGTCTGGGGAACACTCGGTTTTCAATACTTTTCAGGCAAGCAACCTTTTATTGCAGTTGTAAACAGCTGGAATGCACAAACCAGGCTATCAGTTGGGGAAGCCTTTGTGAATTTTGGCCAGAGGTCTACCCGCCATTTGTCCTTGGCTGAAAGGAACCCACATATTGCATTTTTTAATATCAGCCTTGATTCCTTTACATGCAGGGTGTTTTCAGGGTTCACTTTGCTTTTGCGCTGAAATTACAGGGCGGTTTCTTTCAGTCATTAATAAAATACACTTTTAGTTACCCGCTGTTTATTTTTCTGCTGAAAAGTGAGTCTGAATTGTTACAGTGCACCACATTTTGATGGGTTGCAGTTTCAGTAAAAATGCTGCATTCATTTCTCAGCCAGTAATGTAATGTGCTTTTCCAATTTGCACTTGGATTATAATTTTGTTTTAGCCTTCTCTGGCTTTCCCTTGCAGAAAGACGCCCTTGCAAAGCTGTTTTGGTGTCAGTGTTCAAAAATCCTGTTTTTTTATGTGAAAGGGACCTTTGAATTTCTTCTGTCTTTGTGAATTAAAAATGGTGCTTTTCCTTTGTAAATGAATGACAGGTAAGCCATTTTTACATGGCCCTTCCATTGCATTAGTTAGGGGCCTTTGATTACACCCCACACCGCTACCCCGTTCTTCCAGGATTCTTTGGTGGAGAAGACCAAGGCAGAGGGGGGTTTCATCCGTGACCCCTTTTCTTTTCCTTATATTTTTATTTTTGTTGGAGCCAGTCTTGCTCAGTTTCCTTCATTAGAGAGCGGGCACTCCAGTCTCCCCTTCTGTCTCAGGGTTGGGGGTGTAGCACAGCACCCTCTTCTTCCTTCATTGGGTAGTGGGCACTCCAGCCTCCCCTTCCATCTTTGGGTTGGGGGATGTAGCACAGCACCCCCTCTATTCTTTCCTTCTGGGGTCCATAGGGTCCTCTCCAAACTCCCCTCTTGCCTCCAGGCTGGAAGTTAAGGAAGTTGTCTATCTACAATAGAAAGAAAAAGAGGTTTAGTACGTTTTACACACCACCTTTCCCAGAAGATGGACAATGCATTCATAGAACATATTTGCATAGAAATAGACATCAGTTTCAAGACTTCCATTCTAAAGAGAAAACATTACATAAAACTAGACACAACTTTTTCAAAACATCCTTTCAACACATTTGTGTAACATTTCCTAAGAATATGAATTAAACTACTATCTGCTATAATTCTCCATCCAGGATTTTCACTCCTCGGATGGTTCCTCTGTTCGACTTTCATTTGGCTACTCGATCAGTCATAAAGCTTGTTCCTAATAGGTCTTCATTCCTTCAGGTGACTTCTAAATTGCACTGAGAATAAGCAAAAGCATGCTGGAGGTGCTTCCTTAAAGTTTCAATGTACTCATGAGTAGTGAATATATTTATCAGTGCCTGCTCGTGAGTTCTGTAGAGCAGATGCTGAGGTAACAGCATTTTTCATCTGGTTATGAGCTCAAATGGAAACATCGTTGTTGCAGAAGATGGCGTGGCCCTAAAAGCTATCAGGACAAGCGGTAATCGGATGATACAACTGGGTACAGAGACTGCCAGTAACCTCGTTAAGGACAATTGTCTTATATCTCTCTACCTCTCCACCCCACTTGAGGCCAGGCGGTAGGCAATGTGGAATTTTCTTTTTACCTCTAGAATCTTCTACATCTTGCCATCACATCACTGGTAAAATGGCTCCCCAGGTCCGGCTCAATCCTTTGCAGGATGGCGAAATGACAGAAGATATGATTGATCATTAGTGCAGCAGCTATCTCTGCCTTTCAATTCAGGGCTAGAAGTAACTCTACCCACTTTGTGAACAAGCATGTCAAAGTCAACATGTACTTGTTTCCTATAGGGGAGAGAATAACTGGCCCGATGAAATTGACTTGCAAGTCCAGCCAAGGCAGTGTCATTCCCGTTTTTGAAACAGGATGCCCAGCAGGGACGTAGGAGACACATAAAATCTGGGGGGGACCGGGGACATCTTGGGAACATTTATTTATTTATTTATTTATTTACTTATTTATTGTGTTTTAGTCAAAGAACTCAACTTTTCAGAAAATGAGAATTAAAATAGCAGTATGTATTAAATTACAAATGTCACTGTATAAAACAAGAGAAAAGAAGAAAAGAAAACAGAAGAAAATTAAAGGATGCAGCAGCAAAGAACATGTCTTTCTATGTTGCCCTGTTATGGGAGTAGAGGGACCAGGTGTGTGATGTTGCTGCTTTGACTGTCCTCCGGGGGGGGGCACAGCAAATAAGGAGGATGAGCGATCGCAAGCCCACCCCCTTATAAGCACTCCCCAGATCTGCTGCCGGATGTGTCAGACCCGGGGGATGCCTAGTAGGTGAGGTATATGTGGAGCCAGGGGGTGGCCAGAGGGGCATCCCACTATGTGGTGGCTGGTGTGAATGCAGGATGGTAGGACATGTGTTGTTGGCGGCATGTTTCAGTGGGTGGCCAGAGTGAAATGTTGGAAAATTGTGGGTTTTTCCACCAGATTTCAGAAACATTTCCCTCTGCCCACCCACCGAAACACGCCACCAATAACAGATGTCCTACCTTCCCGCGTTCCCAAAGGTGTCCCAACAAAAATGGTACCTCACATGTGTGGATGCACCTACCTCGGCGCAAAGGGAAAAGGCTAACCCACTGATAAACCCAAGACTTTCGGCAAAGCAGATTTTGCTCATGTGGACAACCTACAGATTTGGGCCTAGGGTGTCGAAGCTACCAAGGAAAACAGAGAACCCCATGCATTTCTGAAAAGAAGACACCCGTGGGCACCCGCCTTTCCACTAAAAACATCCATGGTGGTTTAGTGATTCTAGTATACACTGGAACAGTCTTAGGCTGATTCCGGCGCTCCTCAGAATATTAGAGAAAAAGGGGGAGTGGAGCTGCGAGACTGAGGTCTATTACCCTTAGACTGCAAAGGGAAACAAAGCTAAATAACTATCTATATAGACCTATAAGTGTTTCCTGCTCCACTAATAACTAAATTGTGAGTCTAATGTATTCTGTAAAGGTATGTCCTTCGGTACTTAGCCCAGGATGAAAAAGTTACATAATCTAGGAATAAATTTCGGAAAACTGTTATATCACAGTGAGTACTTTTACCCAAATTGGTATAGTTTAATTAGTGCATTTCCAAGTGGTTATACATTGAAGACCAAAACTTAGAAAGTAAAATACATATAATCCAAAAATCCTGATATGGATGAAACAAGAAATAGCAATAGTTCCCTGTTTTTAACAAAAGGGATTTGTTTGCACTTGTTGGTTTACAAATTCAGTATCTCCTGATAATTCACAGATGGATTCAGTTGCTTTGTGAATTCAGTACTTCCAATTAGTTCACAGATGGATTCATTTGTCGGTTAATGAAATGGATATATTAAGTCACTGTTGCTTCACAGTTCAAGGTTGACTGAATTTTAAGTCTTGATTGCACACTTTGATTTTGAGATTAAATGATGCCCGTTGTATCACGGATATATTACATTACCAGTTCTGGGGTTAAATGCTTGCAATCACTGTTACTTCACAGTTGGAATGCAGTTAGATGCTTTAAATCACTGTTACTTCACAGTTGGAGGTTCACTAAGTTTTGAGTCTCAAATAATCAGAGGTAATTGGTCAGAGTATAGGCCCTCTTATATTTCAGAGTTTTTATCACAGTTTCATTAAATCTGTTAACCATGTGTTAACCATGTTGTTCATTATTTGTTCTGTTGCCCAACACGTGTTTCACCGTCTGGTTGGTGACGGATCTTCAGGGGTTAGTAAGGTTTAGAGGTATACTGATGTATGGAAACAAATATGCAAGATATTCATCACAAATGCTATGCGTGGTGTGTCCTGAAGTTCTTGAGTAGCCCTTGGTTGCGTATGCAATAAAGCAGGTATGTTTCAAACGGAATGGCGAAATCACAAGAGATTTACTATGGCTACTCTCCATGTCCTACGGTTGTGGGTCGCGCTGAAGTGAGGCACGGGTGTGTGCGACTTGTTGCCGTCCGTTTGTTGGAAATTGCTGTGTGTGGGTACCATATGGTGGTTTAGTGACCCCCACACCTACAAACAAGTTATCATTTTTGTAATTTTTGTTTTTGTTTTGCCTCTTTCCTAGGGGCAGATTGTGCTAGCAATCTGCCCCTAGGGAGAGATACAGGAGATGCCCCCCATCCATTTTGGGTGGGGGAGAGGGCCACCCCCTTTCCACTAAAAACATCCATGGTGGTTCAGTGGCCCCCCACACCCGCCGAAAACAAGTTATAATTTGTTTTATTTTTCTTTTGCCCCTTTCCTAGGGGCAAAACATACTGCCACAGGCCAATATTTGCAGTGGCCTCTCCCCTCACCCAAATGGTTGGGGGCATCTCATGTACCCCTTCATAGGGACAGAAATCTACCACCAGGGAGGGCTACATAAGGTGCCCTCTCATCCACATAGGGTGGGGGGAGGGTCGTCCCCCTTTCAAACCAAAAGATTCCTGGTGGTCTAGTGGGCCCCCCCCGAATCCCAACCAAAACAACTTATAATATATATATTGCCCTTCCCTAGGGGCAGAAGGGCACACCCACTTAGGGTGGGGGGGAGAGGCCCACCCCCCTTGCAAAAATCCCTGGTGGCTAGTGGTCCCACCCATAGCCACCCCACCCAAAACTACATTTTAAAAAAATGATCTCTTTTTTTTGTTTGCCCCTCTTACCTGGGGGCAGATGATCACCCTTGGATCTGCATCTACAACCCTTTACTCAGGTATGAGGTCTTCTGGGTTCAAACAGTCTTTGCATTGTGATTTCTATTTAACTCGGATCTAAGCATAACAGTTAGCAACGCCCATGGGAAGGATCTTTGCTGCTGTTTGACATAAAAGACCCCGCCATGGACCAGTAGATCCAGCAGTTGATATTGGCCGTACAGTCTCTGACTGCGGAAGTACAGCACCTGAAACAGGAGAATGTATCACTGAGGCAGCAGGTGGGCAACACCCCTCATCGCTCTGAGGTCCCACCAGGTCCCCTTCCAGGGGGTCAGTTTGATGGGAACCCACACAAGGTTAAGGAGTTCTTGGACTCATGTGCCATACAATTTACATTCAATGGGAAGTACTTCCACACAGATATAGACCGTGTAGGCTACATGATTTCGCAGATGACAGGTCCCGCACTAGCATGGGCTACGCCTTTGGTTACTATCAATAATCCTATTCTTGACTCCCATATGGCATTTTGCAACAGTATATGAAGTATGTTCAGTAGACAAGAAATCATAGTAGCCTCTCAAGAACACCTTTTGGATTTCAAACAAGGAATTATCTTTTTTTTTTGTTTGCCCCCCTGCCCTGGGGGCAGATGATCACCCTTCTGCCCCCATGGTATTGCCCCCATGCTTTGGGGGTAGGAGGAGAGGGCAGTTTACATAGGGCAGTTAGCAACCCCCAAGGGAAGGATATTTGCTGCTGTTTGACACAAAAGACCCCGCCATGGACCAGCAGATCCAGCAGTTGATATTGGCCGTACAATCTCTGACTGCGGAAGTACAGCACCTGAAACAGGAGAATGTATCACTGAGGCAGCAGGTGGGCCACACCCCTCATCGTCCGAGGTCCCACCAGGTCCCCTTCCAGGGGGTCAGTTTGATGGGAACCCACACAAAGTTAAGGAGTTCTTGGACTCATGTGCCATACAATTTACATTCAAAGGGAAGTACTTCCACACAGATAAAGACCGTGTAGGCTACATGATTTCGCAGATGACAGGTCCCGCACTAGCATGAGCTACGCTTTGGTTACTATCAATAATCCCATTCTTGACTCCCATATGGCATTCTGCAACAGTATACGAAGTATGTTCAGAAGACACGAAATCACAGTAGCCTCTCAAGAACACCTTTTGGATTTCAAACGAGGAAGTCAAGACATCCTTGCGTACATCATGAAGTTCAAGCAAATGGCTAGTGAGAACAATTGGTCCGATGATGCCTTAGCTACCATATTCCGAAGAGGACTGTTGGAAGACCTCAAGGACGAGGTCTTGCGGGTACCACATACTCCTTCTTTGGCCAAATTCAGTTCCCTGGTCATGCAGATTGATTATCGCATGAAGGAGCGACAGAAAGAAGGAAGGGACGGACCACTCAACCGCCTACCGATTCTGTTGCTTCCAGTAGCCAGACGGCCTCTATGGATGAGTACATGCAGTTGGGGGCTGCCGCCAGGGGTCCTTTATCACCGGAGGAATGCACCAGCAGAAGGGCTCTAGGTCTATGCATGTATTGCAGAGCCAACACCCATGCCATGCTGTACAAGAATGTCCCGTTTCCCCACCAAGACGGTCAGGAAATGCCAGTGCCCGACCGTAAGAGGAACCATGGTTCGGGATCCAGCACAGGCTTCGGATTCCTCATTAACGAAATCACATTCATCCCAGTGTGCAGATCCAACGGATACCAACATGTTGGTCCTTAAGGTATCTTTTACGCATGGAAATCACACATTACAAAACATCCTGGCTCTCCTCAATAGTGGAGCAGCCGGGAATTTCATTGACGATTAATGGGCTGCAACACATGGCATCCCCCGTTCTACCAAGGCAGTTTCAGTACCTGTCGAGAGCGTGGATGGAAGTCCCCTGGTCAGCGGGCCAATTAAAGACCAAACCTGCCCACTGGAAATGTCTATTTCCATGTACAAGGAGAGCTTGGACATCATATGGGCCGCCCATCATCCTGCGATCTTAGGGTTACCGTGGCTGAAACGTCACAACCCATTTATAAACTGGACAGCAGGGTCATTCTTCCTGGGTTCAGAACATTGCTTAAAATACTGTATAGGAGACCACCAGGTGGTACCCGCAGAATCTGCAATTACCTCACAGAGTCCTACTGCAGTGACCACCCTCAATCTGATTTCGGGCCTTCCCAAAATTTACCAGCAATTTCAGGCTGTCTTTTCCACATCCGAGTACACTGAGTTACCACCTCATAGAAGAGACAACTGTGTCATCGATTTGATTCCAGACCAGCCTTTACCATTCGGTTGTACATCCTGTCTGCCACAGAAAAGGAGGTGTTTCGTGAATACCTACAGGCTAACCTAAACAATGGTCTCATCACAGAATCTACATCACCAGCTGTGTCATCTCTATTTTTTATACCCAAAAAGAATACCACAGAACTGCATCCATGTTTTGACTTTCGGGGACTTAACAAGATCACCATCCTCGACAAGTATCCCATGCTGCTGATACTGGATATACTGGAGGCAGTCAAAGGAGCCAGAGTGTATATGAAGCTTGGTCTCCGGGGGGCCTATGACCTCATTCACATTAAACAGGGTGACGAGTGGAAGACGGCCTTTCACACTCCTTTTGGGCACTATCAGTATCAGGTGTTGCCTTTTGGGCTCTCCAAAGCCCCAGCTGTCTTCCAACGGTTTATGGACCATCTGTTCACGGACATTTTACTCCACTACATTATTGTATACTTGGATGATATCCTAGTCTACTCTTTTTCCATACAAGAACATGAGAAACACGTGAGGGAGGTTCTACGGAGACTTCAACAAAACCATCTGTCCTGTAAGTTTGATAAATGTACCTTTCATCAATCTCAGGTGGAATACCTGCGGTATGTGTTAGCCACCAAGGGGATAGTTATGGATCCTGAGAAAGTCTATGCTGTGCAGAATTGGCCAGCACCAACCTCTGTGAGGGAAATTCAACGTTTTGTGGGGTTTGCCAATATCTATCAGTGATTCATACCTCACTTTTCAGCCTTTACACAACCCCGGACTGCTCTATTAAAGAAAGGATTACCTTTTCTATGGTTCACTGCAACCCAACAGGCCTTTGAGAAACTCAAGAAACTTTTCACTACGGTCCCTATCTTAATGACCCCTGATCAGAATCCCGGAATCATAGTTGAAACTGACGCTTCTCAGTATGCCTTAGGGGCCGTCTTACTCCAACTAGATGAACAAGGACAAGAACGCCCCGTGGCCTACCTGTCCAAGACCCTGTTACCAGCAGAATTAAATTACACGGTCCTGGAGAAAGAACTCTTGGCCATTAAAAGGTTGTTTGAGGAATGGCTACATCTCTTACAAGGAGCCAAACACCTGTAGAGGTCCGAACAGACCATCATAACCTACGGCTCTACAGTATGCTCAAACTTGTAACAGTTGCCAAGCCCATTGGGCACACTTCTTTTCCCTCTTTTTCAGATTACGCTTGAGCTCTACAGTATGCTCAAACTTGTAACAGTTGCCAAGCCCATTGGGCACACTTCTTTTCCCTCTTTTTCAGATTACGCTTTCATTCATCCCCGGGAGAAACAATCTTCGTGCTGATGCTTTATCCAGGAAGGAGCCAATACCAGAGGACCGGTTCAGAACGGAACCAATCTTTCCTAGGACAACAGTGGTAATTCATTCAGTGACCAACTTTCTGACCAGAATAAGGGCACATTCTGAATCTTTGACAAAGCAACAGGCTGCAAGGCTAGAACTGGTTGGAGAAAGATGATGGATGTTATTTTCAGGATCACAGAGAGTTTGTCCCTATCAAACCATTAAAGAAAGAGGTCCTGGATATGTGCCATGACTCCAAGGCCGCCGGGCATCGAGGAATAGCAAACACCAAAGAACTGATATTACGTTATTTCTGGTGGCCCTCCTTGAATAAAGATGTCCAGGAATACGTGTCTTCTTGTACGGCTTGACTACAAACCAAGATCCCGCGTAGGGGTCCTATAGTAGAGCTAGTAAAGATGCCCTTGCCAGTACGTCCTTGGCAGATTATCTCCACCGATTTTGTGGTGGATTTGCCACCTTCTGGTGGTTCTGCTATTCTGGTCATAATAGACTTGTTTTCTAAAATGGCTCATTTTGTTCCACTGCCTGGTCTTCCTTCAGCCGCCCAAATGGAGAGGGTCTTTTCCTTAGATGGATTACCAGAAACAATGATTTCGGACCGAGGGTCCCAATATACCTCTCGCTTTTGGAAGCAGGTCTGTCATCTTCTTGGGATTTCCTGAGACCTGAGTTCTGGCTATCATCCTCAGTCCAACGGGAAAACCAAATGACTAAACCAGACACTCGAAGGCTATCTCTGTTGTTATGTTTCGCTGCTCAAGATGATTGGAGAGACCTTTTGCCCCATGCAGAATATGCATACAACAGCTCCCACTATTCAGCCATCAAGATGAGCCGATTCTACTGCTCTTATGGGTTTCACCCAGTCTCGTTTCCTACCATGATGTCTCCTGCTTCCCAGTTCCCAGATGTCGACCAGCTGATGGATAACCTCCAACAAGGTCCTAAAGTAGCTCGAACGGCTCTTCAAGAATCGCAGGACTGACTGAAGCATTTTGTGGACCGTCATAGGACTCCTGCTTCAACCATCAAACCAGGGGATTCGTTTTGGTTGTCCTCACGTTTTCTCCCAAGACACCTGGTGCCATCTAAATTATTGCCAAGATTCTTTGGCCCTTTCCGGGTCTTGGCAGTAATGAGAACGGCAGCATTCAGAATTTGTCTCCCAGATACCTGAGTACGTATTCATCCCGTGTTCCATGTATCACTGCTAAAGCCGGATGAATGTAGTCATTTTCACCCTAAAGCCATCACACGTCCTCCACTGATCTTTACCGCTTAGGGCCCGGAATTCGAGGTGGATGGTGTCTGTGATTCCTGGTATCATTGCGGGAGACTACAATACCTGGTGGACTGGAAGGGGTACTCACCAGCCGAGCGCTCTTGGGAACCAGCTACAGCGGTCCACGCTCCTCGCTTGGTGAAGGGGTTTCATCTGTGACATCCGGGTAAACCGGGGGGTGTTCTCCATAGTAGGGGGCATACTGTGATGAACATTCTTGCTCTCGCTGCACACGGGCAGTATCTTCTTTCATTAGTCATCCTGCCAACATGGCTACCCAGTGTGATGACAGTAACTGTCTAGGCTCCTGCTCTGTTGTTCATCCGGGGCTACCCAGACACTGCATCAGGATATCCAGGCATCTCACAGATGACTCCACGCGTTGCTACACTTGTCAGAGGGCTCACACGCTCCATACGTTCATTTCAGTTAGCATCTCCATGTCTCTCTGCTAGATAGGCTTTCTAAAATATCTAAACTCCAATTCCTTACAGCTTTCCTCCTCCTCCGCCAGCATTGGGGATCAGACTGATTCACTTGCTACCCTGTCACTATTTGTCTGCCGTTACGAGGCTTATCTGTCAGCTCCTTGGTAGGTGCGCACAAACCGGGGACCGGGAGTACATTCTTTTGTAAGGGCTATTTGATCCCTAACTAAACTTGTATTGCTTCAGGCGGCATAGCGCTCTACCGGATGTCCCTGTAGGAACTTCATCTCCTAGAAGCCTTTTCATCTTGATTGCCATTCGCCATCAGAACCTGACTTTTAGGTATGGGAGAAGGGCCATGCCAGCCTTCTTTCTAATCACTGATGCTGGAATCTTCTACCTCTAATCCTTTCATTTCTTTTGCTTAGCCAAACCAACTACGTTTCATTTTCATTCACCTCCCCATACGAGGCAGCTTCCAGATAAAGGCTCACTCCTGCCACGTTTGGGTGAGTTACCCAGCACCCGGAATATCCCTGATTTGGGAGAGTTCCTGGAACTCTGCATTATATTTAATATAATTTTCCTGTGCTTCCAGACAGAACGGCTCCAACATTATTCTACGCACCAACCAGGGGTCTAGTGCTGCTTCACCTGCCATCCGAATACCCCGGATCCAGCACACCCTAGCAGCGCTTCACAGGGTTTTCTCCCCCTTGAGGGTTTCCCTGGGGGCCTCCCTTTGTTCATGCCTTTGTGCAGTGCCACAGAGGGGTTTCCAGAGGAACACCTATTATCATGCTAGATCTGCATCTACAACCGTATACTCAGGTAGGAGGTCTTCTGGGTTCAAACAGTCTTTGCATTGTGATTTGCATTTAACTCGAATCTAAGCATAATAGGGAGCTCTGTGTGTGAGTGAACTGAGTTGAAATTGAGCACACACAAGACACCACTATAGGTAAGTGCCATGGTCAACAGTAGGCAACATTGCTCAAGATTTCGATAGCCATGTGATACACCCTATGCCCAGAAGTGGCTACTTCCTTGTCATAGTTCAACATCAGGCTTCATAATTAGCATTACCACCCACAGATCACAGCCAGATAGGGCTCTACTTACCAACAAACCGTTGTGGATACGGAACATCTTGGAAAACTCAATCAACACCCGGAGATCCTCTTTACTGGTATAATCTGACTCTGTTAGAGGAAAGCTCATGGGGTCTTTAATGTATCGATAACATTTCCCAATGATCTGGTCTTCTTTCTGTGCAATTAACACATCTGCAAATGGGGTATCTTCACTCCACTGGGCAGTCGAGAGTTCACCATTCACACACGTTTGTGACCTGGTGAAAGTGGCAACTTGGATTTCCCCCAGCAGAGATTTAGTTTCTATGAAATCCCCCTTATGGCTCTGGTTTTAGCCAGTGGGTCAGCCAGGTAATTCCCAGTCTTATCTGGCCCATCTATTTTGGAATTACCTCTTTCCAATGTATGGTCATCCCATTGGAGGTCACCAGATTGTCAATTGACTGGATCAGTTTTGCATGCCTTAGGGGTTTATTGTTTGCACAAAGCATGCCTCAATTCTTTCAATTAATCAGGTGCTCCACAAACCCATTACCGACATAATCAGAGTCATTGATTATGACCAGTTCATTGAGTTGGTGGTGTACTGCAGTGACAATGGCTTGATGAACAGCCATCAACTCTGCAGTCCTATTATATAACCAGCAGAGGGTTCTGGGCTATCATTCACCCAGGCATTCCCAATGACAGCCACCAGTTCCTTTTACCCGTTGTTGTCAACATGGTAGGAACACCCATCCACATAAACTGTGGGTATCCCCTGACACATATCTACTTCAAAGACATTGTGTGGGGACGTTAAGTATGCCTCCATGTCGTCATTGGCCATTGCACTTTCATCCTTGAGACAGTTTTCTTGAACACAATCATGCAAGTCTGCCAACCCATGAGCTATGGGACTCTTCTTGTTTTGGCAATATCTGTCCTTCACAGGAAACCTTGCATGGACAGAATCCAGGAAGTAATTCTAGAATTACTAACATTCTCCACCCAATTTTGGAAACTTTGTAAATATCAAATGCAAGGGTTGGTGAGGGGTCTCGAAAATTATGTGCTCCCCCTGAATGAACGGGAGGTAATTCTTCAATACCCACAACGTTGCCAGGAGTGCCTTCTCGCAGTTACTGAATTTTTCCTCCACAGAGGACAAAGTCTTGCTTGCGTATGAGATGACTTAGTTGACCTTGACGTGCTTTTGATACAACCTCGCTGTTAGGCAAGTATCTGAGAACCCTGTCACCAAGAAAAATTCCTTGTTCTTTATACGGTAAGCCAAACAAGGAGCCTGGGAAAGGCTTCTTTTCAATTGTTTTAGTGCCTCAGCTTGTTCTGGAGCCCACTCCCACTTGACTCGGCACTTTAATAATTGTACCAAGGGTCGAGTGACCTTTATGCGGTCTTCAATGAACTTCTGACTATAATAAGTGAGTCTTAATTCTCGCAGATTAGTAGGGTCTTTGAATTTAAATATGGTCTCCACCTTCTTTGCCCGGGTAGGAAGACCCTGAGGGGTGATCTCGTGCCTTACGACGTTCACTCTGGTCTTACACCACGGTGCTTTCTGAAAGGACAGTTTTGATCCGTCTTTCTGCAACTCGGTTAGAACATAGCAGATTTCTGCTATATGTTCCTCCACAGTTGAGCTCTTGATCAGACAATCATCCACATAGGCCAGGTTTCCCCTTTCACACAGGTTGGGCATGGTCTTATGTAGAAGGATTTTGAACTCATTCCCAGAGTTTATGTATCCAAAGGCGGTCGTGTCCATGTGTGCGGCTGCCCCCGAAGGTAAATGCGAGCTTGTACTACTTTTTGTTACTCAAGGGTACTGTCCAGTAGCTGTTGGTCAGGTCAATTGCAGTGTACACCTTTGACCCTTGGGTCTGGTCCAGTCACTGATCGATGTAGGCAAGAGGCCAACTTGACATGTGGACCCGTTTGTTCAACTACCTCAGGTCTGCACATAGTCGCCATTGCTGTTGGGTTTGAGTATCCCCAGGACCGGGTTGTTGAATGTACCGTGGATCAGACAAATTATCCAACAGGATTCTAAGTTCTTAATAATATCAGTGAGTGACTCCATGGACGATGGTAGGTATCCAGTATAATTTCACAAATACTGGAGTCATTGCAGGGTCCATCGGTATGATGGTTAAATGAATGGAAGTGCGTCCACAATCAAATGAGTTCAATGAAAAGATATCTTGGAATTCCAGGAAGACCTGCTTCAGCTTTTGTCTTTGCCCCTTGGTCTTACAGGCATCAGCAAGATTGATCATTGTCTCAACCATCTGCTTCAAACCTGGAAAGACCTTGGCCTTGGCAATGACAGCGCTTTCCTCTAGTTGGGCCGAGGGATCTCTTTTGATGGTGTCGACCTGGACAGTAGGTTACAGGGATTCGAGGTAGTAGTCCTTGACTCTGAACACTACCTCCTCCCTCCTAATGTCACAGGTCACCTCTTCCACCCCGTAGGGGCAGGAAGAGTACACCATGGAATTCCCACCATGTCTAGTAATATCTTTTCTGGAGGATTACTGTCACTGATGTCGAAACAGTCGTTTGGGATTGGTCCCATAATTTAATTACCTAAATCAATAGAATAATGTTGGGCATCAACCACCATTCCAATAAAGGTGCCTGTGCCCAAAGTGATACTTTGAGATTCTCTGTTATCCACCAATATTCAAATGGTGTTGTGTTCTAGATCTACTGAAGGTGTTGGATTTAAATACAAACCTTGTTGTTGGGGATGAGAATTAAAATGTATATAGGCATCCTAATGTTTGAGGTTCTGTCCTTGTTTAATTATGTGGGGAATAGTGAACTTTCGCACCTGTGCTGGGATGGTAACCTATTCTCGCACTTGAACTTCAACAGCATAAGGCAGCAATTGTGCTGACCGAAATGCTTCTTCAGTGTTGTCACAGAGCAGGGGGTTACCCCCAATCATGACCAGGAATTATTATTATTTAGGTCTAAATTGATTGCAAATCGGTTGAGAATGTCACTTCCCAGATAAAAGGAGGAAGGGACATCCCTCATGACCCTACAATTATGTTCCATGCTTTTGTTGCCAATGCGAATGTTTAGCATACTCCTGCTAGGCAGCAGCATTTGGGAATTTGGTGTGTCCAGACCTACTTCCGTTCTGTCAATCAATTTAAATGAGGGAATGGTCTGGTCTTTTGGGAGTTTCCTGAGTAATTCTTCGCTGTTGAAGCTCTTTCGATTATTCATAACAGGGGCGGAGGGTTCTGGGAGGTCCTCTACCAGGACGGACACGGCCCATTGACCTGTTGTTGGGTGCATGGCCCCTGAGAGAATCTCAACCAAGTCTTTAGCTCACTGTCCCTTTCGCAGAGAAGAAATATTCCTGCATATCAGTCTTTGTCCTGCCCAGGGGCAGCCATAAACCAAAATGCTAGGCAATTCTCCTCTAAACAAGAGTACCAACAGCAACACCAGACATGTGTTTCAGCCTAGTCGAGCCTCATCAGTGAGGTGGAGCTTTGCCTCTCTAAGAACAGTGAGCAAGGGATCCACGTCTGGATTCCCCAGGTAACTTAGGGTGAAACTCAAAGTTACTTAATATGCAAAACAATGGGGTGTTCTGGGAGGCCCTCTACCGGAACAAACACAGCCCATTGACCTGTTCTTGGATGTATGGCCCCCATGAGAGTTGCAACCAAGTCTTTAGCTCACTTTCCCTTTCACAGAGGAGAAATATCCATAGTCATATCAGTCTTTGTCCCACCCAAAGAAAGTCCAGCACCGAAATGCTAGGAAAATCTCCTCTGAACAAGAGCACCAACAGCAACCCCAGACACGTGTTTCGGCCTATTTACGCCTCATCAATGAGGTCGAGCTGTGCTTCTCTGAGCACAGTGAGCAAGGGGTCCACTTCTGGATTACCCTGGTAACTTAGGGTGAGAACAAAAGAACCCAAAAATGTGTGTAAAAAGGTCTGGGAATCTTTCGTGCTCTAATATCTTGCCTTAGTTTAAAATGCTATGAAATTCAGTTTTAGATAAAGGTGGATCAAGCATTATGTGCACTATTCTTTTTCATGCTGGCAGAATAAAATGAGCAAAACTTGTTCACACCATTGCACAAATGTTAAAATGGGCAAAACTTGCTCATGCCATTGCAAACATGTTTAAGTAATATGGAATGGGGAAAACCTGTTTACTGCATTCGATATGGGGCAAAACAGGCTGCACACCCCCTTCTGTTTTAGGATAAAGGCAGAAAGGGGTGTGAACCTAGCGTTAAAACCTATTCTGGTCAACTAGTTTAATAGCATAATGCATCAATTTTCTCTATTTTTCTTCTTTTTAGAAAGACAATACATTGTACCTGCTTGAAACAAAAAAGGTTGATGTCTGAGTAGCATGGTCCAATGGTAGTTAACTCATCTAGTACTTTCAGTGACCCTTACAGTGAGATTACAAAACTCTTGATTATAGGATTGTCATCTAGGAAAGAACCAAAGCCATTGGCCACTGTCAGAGACAATCATATATGGGATAATGCACCCCCTACCGCACATTATAAGGATATTGTAAGCCACAGAGGAGTTTCAATATAGAATTGGTTTGGATTTAAAAAAGCAAAACTAAAGCTCCTAATGTATTGCAGAAAAATAGTGCAAGTAGTTTGATGAAATGTCCTGAAAAGAACTTTCGGTTTAGGCTTTAAATAAGTGATAACATGCATATTCCTGCTCACATGAGCTCATCTCCAGCAGTGCATACATTAAACATTCTACCATAAACAGTTCCTTATCAATTACCGGCTGCAATGTGTCACAGAAAACCATTCTGCAAGCAAGGAATTTGAAAAGCTTTTCAGGGTTTTTATGAAGTGCTGCAGTGACAGCTGAAGGTCTCTCTGCTGCCTCAAGCAGTAGGCATTGTGACGTCACAACTGAAGCGTAATAACTGACTACAGAGCGGTTGTGATGTCATTTTGTCATTGCAGGTCAGTTGTGTTGTCGCAACTAGCCTTTAATAAGAACATTATTTCCAGGCTGTTATATTGATATTGCAGGCTGCCATGTGTTATAGTAGTATAGTACTAGCAATAATAATAATAATAATAATAATAAGAATAAGAATAAGAATAAGAATAATAATAATAAATTATTAATATTATTATTATTATATGATTTCCATAAAAGACCACGAGCCATGTACCCCCAACTTCTAAATACTTATGGGCCGTGTTGGTGCTGCAGGGAATGGATTATTTGCCCAAGGAATGACCACGGATCTCTCCTGGAAGTATTACTTCAGTCACTGAGATATCAGTGTGCAATTAAAGCAATCAATGAAGACAAATGTTTTGATATACTCGCTTGACTTATTGGGAACTCCAGCATTTTCTGCTCCCCATTGTGGCGATCTCTAAATGGCTGATACTAAAATGATCATGCTTGTGATGATTATCCTTTCAGTGACATCATTTTCTATTGCTGATTATAGCTCCCTGGCATTGTCTCTCAGGAAATTCTATGAAGTGTAAGTCCACATGGCCCTGTACCAGGGCTCAAGTTGAGGGTACACGTGGGGGGACTGAGTCCCCCCAATTTACTCAGAGGGTAGACTCATTCCCCCCAGCTAAAATGAGAAACATTGAATGTGCTCTTTGAATTCAAATCAACCTCAGGGATCAAACCGCAGTAGTCGGGTATGAAGTCCAGACACGTCACCACTGCACTATGTAACCTGATGAAGAACAAAAAACCATTTCGGTACTGCAAGTCCCAGCGAAAACATTTGCATTGGTTCTTGGAGTTTAAAACATGCACACCTTTTAACGTTTTCAAAACACTATTAGAAGAACATATCCTCTCTTGGTTGTGTGTGTGTTGATTTTATGAAAGGCAAATGCCATTCGTCCTGTACAATTTGGGTGGTTATGCAAAGCCAAGTTAATGAAATGTGCATATTTTACCTTGATATGATCATTTCTGGCTACGTCACATCCCATTCATTTGTTGATGAGTCCCCCCTACTTTCATTTTTAGGACTTGACCCCTGCCCTGTACCAAATCATGGCAAAATTATTCCTGTCCCCCTTCCCAGTTGTCAGAATCTTTGCACCAGAGGCGTTTGAGATTTGCATCAGACAGGGGCTTCTTCATGGAGGAGACCCAGGCTGTGTACTCTAGGAGATCCCCCTGTAAAGGGGCAGGAAAATATTTGGTCAACCTCCAGAGATGCATCCAGATTGGTTTGGGAGAATATCCCTTCTTCCTTGCAGAGCTCCTCGCCTGGGGTGATTAATTTTCTGGTGTCTTGAAAAGCAAACCAGAGAGAGAGAAAGAGAGAGAGAGAAATAGCGAGCAAGAGCGGGAAAGATTGCGAGAGGGAGCGACAGAGGCAGTGAGAAAGAAAATAAGAAAGAACGGGGCGAGAGAAATGGAGAGACAGAAAGAGAGAAAGTGAGAGAGCGGGAAAGACAAGTAAAATTTAAAGAGAGAGAGAAAAAAGGCATTGCAATGTAGAGAGAGAGTGAGAATGAGAAAAAGTAAATGAGGTATTGGGGTGTTGTGCATGTACACCCAAAAACCATTTTTGTTTAGAAATCAAAACAAAAACATGAGTTGCCCACGCTGCACTGCCTAGGTTTGCTAATATACATGTTCTGGCCACATTGCCAAATAAAGCCTGCTTTGAGGACATTGAAATATTCATGGCTTTCCCTTTGGAGATCTGTGTACTTCTCAAGAGTTAAGATTCACTTGTGGCCCTAAGAAAGGGTATTAGGTTTATGGCAAGAAGAGGGAGCATTGTATGAATGTGTGTTTTTATTAAGCACATGTTTCTGAGGATAACCTATGAAGTAAGGTGTGGGGGCTTCAAAATACGGCCTGGGATTTTGCACCCATGAGAGTGGGCTGTGAAGCCGGAATAAAGGGAGCAGAGGTGTGATGAGAAAAGTGGTGGAGGCACAGAATGGTGATACTGCAAGGGGTCAGGGGACAGAGGCTTTTCCCATGTCCACCTGGGGTCACACTGGGCTACTACAAACTCTATCCTGTCCCCTAGCTTAGCTCAGGGAATAGGTCTAGCATTCTTCCAATGCGCTGGGGAAGCTATCTGCTACTGAACTGGACCAGAGACAATGTCTCCCCCAGACCAGTGCAGAGCTGATTCGCACTCTAGCTACAATGATTAGATATCAGAGTACATGGGCTTCAAAGCGTAATCCCTTCCTAACTCACTGTCACAACAATATCAATGTACAACCCTCAAACCTGATAGCTTACGCATAGGTGCTGCAACACTTCCTCAACAATGTTTGCTGCTCCTTATGCACACAATGCATATAGAGATTTGACAAAACCCTGGAAGTAGGAGATTTATTTACCTAATCATTTATTTTTTAGTTTTATAATGGTCTGACTCGTGGGGGCATCACTTCAAAGCATACGAGAGATACCAAGCAGGACATTTGGTACAATACAGAGCTATGGCATACTTACAAGGAATTAGAAGCATAGGGTGAGGTTATACAAACAAGTAGTCTGCTTAGTTACAGTTGCCATCAGAGATCTGAGCTGACAGTTGGGTCACATAGTGCGGTTGATTCTTTTGCTAAGACACCATTGGTTACAGGAATTATGATGCTAACAGGCTATTCATATTCCAACAATCGTGAACCAAGTTGAGATAGGAATAAGTCAGATAACCTTTTGCAAGCACTAGGCAGGCAAGTCCTTGGTGAGATGAAAGGTTATTTGGTTAATGTATGCAGGTGTATCTGAGATAGATCTTCGTAGGAGATGACATTGAAAGTACATTGATCATATTCCCTTACCTGAGCCCAGAACTTTCTGGCCTTCAGGACTTCAGAGATGAAAGTACAGGCCACTTTCTGGTAGCAAGTTGCACTCGAGAGGCTATTAAGTGGGTTCAACACAATACTTTTCTGACCCATTGTCATCCTGCAACATTCTCATGAGGGCCAAGGACTAAGACTAGAACACGGACTGTTGTGGTTCTGGTCAATTCAGTGACCCACGCAGTGATCCACAGTTCTCTTTATTAACATATTATGCAGGTCGCTGAGATCTAATAATCTGGCCCTCTTAGAAGTTCCTCCATACAAATATAGCAGAGCAGGAGGAAGTAGTTTCAAAGTTCTAGCCCCTTCGAACTGGAACGCCCTACCTCTGAGCATCAAAAATGAGGAATCACCACGAAAATTCAAAAAACCTCTGAAAACCTGGTTATTCAATAAATATTAACCGCCCAAGCCCTACCCTCCCATGACCAACTACACTGCTCAGGGCAACCGCAGTGCTGCGAACAGGTCCGGAACATAACGGTAAGGACTATCTCACCAATTGGAATCTGATGTATGACCACATATTCTCTTGTAACGTTTGTATATAAAATGTATTATTGCTTTGTAACTGTAACATTGTGTAATAATTGACTACCTTCTGTATCTTTCGCTGTGATACCCCAGGGTCTGGGCGAGTAACAAATGTAATAAATAAATAAACCTGTTGTCCCTTTATTACAGATGACTGAGAGGAGGTGGTGGGACTAGACCCAGTTTGGTAAAGATCAATGACTATTACTTTTTCTGCATCTCCTCCCTTCTGCCTCCCATTTCAAAACACATATTCTACAATGTGGGGGAGTGTCCAGAGATCACTATGGCATTGTTCATGAACAGATGTTTTACAATTTTGAAAAAAATATCTGCTTTTATCAACAGTGAAGACTAAAGGCATCTCTCAGATTCTGTTTGCTCTGTAATACCCGAATCACCAACCCACTCCTCACCTGAATCTATATGGAGGTCTGATGGAACGTCTGTGTGGAAATCCGATGAGTTGTGGGATGAAATCTCCTTTCCTTTCTCTCTCCAGGAATTGTTAGACTTCTTCTTTACTGTCCTTCCCTTTTGTTTGGAGAGATAAGGATGCCAATAAGGCTAGTTGCCTGGCAGCGGGGACCACGGGGAGCCCACCCCAAACCAGGGAAAAGCCTTGCCGAAAAACCCTGGTGAGTTGTTATGTAGCTGATCCTGTCTTGGACTTCTGGTCCCAGCATGCATGCTGGGAAGGAGGTGATGCAGTGCCTTCCAATGAGTAAGTCAAAGCAGCAGAGATCAAGTCCAAAGGTACGTATGATGTAAGGGCAGCAGTAGTAATGAAGAAGGACACCGAAGGCCTAGTTCAAAAAGATGTTGTCGCACTGTGGCGGCAGGACTCCGAGCGCGGAGTAGAAAAGAGGGAGGGCCAGCGGAGAGAGAGAGAGAGAGAGAGCGCAGTTTCAAAGGGCACGTAGACGGACAGGAGGCAAACGGGCAAGCAGCTGGCGAAGGAAGAGCAGGCAAAAGCTGAAAGTGGGGAAAAGGACACACCGCCTGAGAGCGGAAAGGAAACTTACGAACCAGAGCGTTGGTAGGTACTTCCCGTAACACTGGAAGTTGCAACGCAAGTGCGTTAGCAACTTCCGGAGAGATATAGGCAGAGAAAGACTAGAACGCGCGTGGTGTTGCTGAGGGGAGAATTAGTCTTTCCTCCATTTCTTCCACCTATACCAGAGCTTCCATGGCCGGCGAACTATGACAGCATCCTTCTAGACCAGAGGTGGCCAACCTCTCAAGGTCGAGGTTCTCTGGCCTACCGCTTCCTTGAGCCACAGCCAGCATAGCCACTAATGAGTGATCATAAGAGTTGCAGGCCAAGACATCTGGAGGGTGATAGCTTGGCTACCACTGTCCCAGACTTATATGCATTGTGATTATGCTGAATATACCTACATCTATATTCCATTTGAAAAGATAGATTCAAAAGGTAATTAACCAGCTAGGTCACGTACGGTTGTCCAACTCCAGGCCTCGAGGGCCGGATATATGTCAGATGTTTAGGATACCCTGCATTAATATTCATGAGATCAATTTGCCTACAATGAGTCTAAATATATGCAAATTTGTGCTCACGCATATTAATGAGGGATATCGTGCAAACCTGTCAGGTTTTCGGCCCTCGAGGCCTGGAGTTGGGCAACTCCATGCCTCATCAACCTTAGCCAATCAGAATAAGCACCACTGAAAAGCTAACATTGAAAAATGGGACCACTCCGTGTGTCTACTTTGCTGAGAGGCGCTGTGCCTTCTCTATGGAAAAAAGGCAGGCTAAAAATGAAAAGCGTTTTAGTAAGCACTGGGGAAAATTGATTTCCCAACACAAGCTGTAGACTAGGTGTGAACGATTGCATTTTGATGTCCCGCTTAATAAGATATTTTTCCTCGAAGACCATATCCAATTTCTTACGAAATTGCTGGCTCAGCGTACCTCTGCACTGCGCCGCAAACTTACCTCATCTTCAATGGTTCCCGTACTTTAAATTATATTGGTGTGTTATTTTGACTGCGCTATACAAGTTAATAGAGGCGCATTCTAAAATGACAAGACGAGTTTAGTTGTCGCATAACCACTGACACCAGTAGGCCTGAGCAATAATATGCAAATGGTGATAGAATTACTTACGGAATACATGCATTTTACCCCAGAGACAATTTAGCTGACGCATGAAGGCAATTTCCATTGTCAGCAACAATTCTAAACACATTATAATACAGCAGGTGCTCACGGTAGCGGGTGCTCCAATACAAACTTTAGGAATACTTTGGCAAGCAGAGGGATTTATTTTAATGCCCTTGGAAAAATAAATGTTTGGTTCGGACGCTTTTAGGAATGGTGCCTTTGGGGTAATTATAAAAAATATGCAAGGCGAGTTGAGCATAAAAAATGTGACTTTTGTGTTTTGAGCTAAAAGGTTTCACAAAGCCCTGCAGGATCAATGCCAGTCAGACCCCGAGAGTTAAAAGATTGTATTAGGAATGGTTGGTTACAGGCGTGTGCTAAATTAAAAAATCCAAAGCAGACGTATGGCGACAAACAGGATGGCATTTACTTGAATCTAAACATTTCAGTCTCAGCGATTATGAAATCTCCATCCAGGCTCCCTCCCCAGTGGACATCAACAGTTCTCAGTCACTCCTAGTCTTGGGGGTTTTAAGCGTAGATACAGGTCCTCTACTTCTCGTCCTTGACTCCAGGGAAAACCCCACTCCTGGGTCTCTGTATCACGCGTGCCTGCGCGCTAGGCTCAGGCAAAGCCTATGCTGGTTGTGGTTAACAAGTCCCCATTGCTTCCACCAAGAGGCTGGCTACCTACCTCTCTGCAGAGGTTTCACTTTAATACTTTCTCCCACGCCCAGTCTTAGGGGCTCAGCCCCAGTCCCCCAACACCCAGTCCTCACTTGCCTCCTCAATGGGTCTTTATGGTCTTCTACCTAAGGACCCCTCTCCTGAAGCTCCTATTCTCTCATTTGCACTTTAACTTTCCTCCTCATCAATGTTTCAATACTTATTCAATAATCCCCCCCACCCCTCCTTAACTCACTCCTCTCAGGCATTAGTCTTGCCTCCATTCGCCCTGCAACTTTTTCTTTCCTCATCTCTTTATCTTCACCAATTCATTCTTCTCTGATATGCCTTCTTTGATGTTTCCTCCACCTTCTTCCGTATAACTCCTTCCTACCTCCAGCTTATTTTATGGTTTTCTACAACCTCCTCCTTAATATTCTCCTCCCCTTTTCCCTTGGTTTTTTGCCCAACCTTCTCCCTGATAGTCCCTCCATCCCGCCACCAGTTTTCTCCAAACTCCCTGCACCTCTGACAACTCCTTCCTTCCGAACTCCACTGCGATGACACCACCTACTACCTCCATACGTCTTTCTTCCTCGTTTCCTCATCTCCCTCTCTCTCTCCAACCACCCCCTCCACTCTCACTCAACCTTCTCCTTCCTCTCTCCATGAACTGTCTCCCTCTCCAAGAAATTCTGTCACTCCCCTTCCTACTCCTAGCACCAGCTTCCTGATCTAAATGCCTACTGTTCTGATAGGGACCTAGACACCTCGCCTTGGGAATGCTACTTAGTATTTGATTCGTCTGTGGGGGGTTATAGGGCTTGTTTCATTGTTGGAGCATTCGATTGAACTGTGTGTGATGTTTTATGGCTGCAATATGCAGAAACGTGGACTGAGCCGATTCTAGACCCGACCACCTTCTTGAATATCAAACTTCCTGCCTGTGCATTGCAGGTAGGACCAACGTTTCTGTCCCTTTCCAGAGCCACCATTCACAGCTCATGCGACACTGCAGGATCCATCCACGAGTCATTACTTTCCATGTGCCTTGTAAGACGTGCCCTTGCTCTCTCGCCAGTGGGCTGGTTCAGAGCAGCATTGTGGGGATTTCTTATGACTCTGTAAAGGTCAGCATACAGGAGAATCAGTTAAGGCACAGTGACACAAATCTGCTGCATCTGAAAGCCTCCTACTAAACACCCGGGGCAAGGTGGCATGGTCCAGGGGATCCCCATGTACACCCTCCTAGCAGGGCACCCTACAGTGGGTGGTGGCACCATGACCCTATGCCCACCCCATCCAACTCCCCGAAGCACAAAGTGGGCAATATTTCCTCTGTTGCAGACTGACCCATATATATTAGTCTAAATTAGAAGTAGTCCTGCCCCCCTCCTTTCATCTGACTTGACAGTCAGACCCATTACTCTGCCTCTGCAGGTTGACAGGCACAGTCCTTGCGTTTCCTAGCTGTTAGGACTTAAGGGCGCTAAAGACACTGCAGGTAACGCATAGCTTCTGCGTCATTTACTGCTCCCCAATCATTGCAGAGCTGCAGTCATAATTCCTCTGCGCAGGGGAGCTGTGCAAAATGCCAAGCAACCTGTCACTTTGAGTTGCACACAGATGCTGTCAGCGGAGAAGCGGTGTCCAGCCAAAGGGTCGAATGCATTGTTTCGAATTACAATAGATTAGAAACAAAAGGACTGACAAAAAAAAGCTTCAATGCCTTTTTTTAATGTTTTTTTAAAAAAATATATGTATTTTTTTATTGATATAGCTGATTATAATCAACTTTTCAATTTGGAAATACAAAAATTATACATGAATGAACTCAAAAAACATTACAATCTGATGCATTAAATGTTAAGGAACCATTAGTTAATTCAAAAACATTAACACATTTTTTATTTTTTGGTTTCCGTATAGGAAAAAAAAGTGTTTTTTACACTACAAACAGGGGTTTGGGGGGAGACCCCCCAAAAAAAGGGAAAAAAATGCCACCTTTTTTTTCAATCCTTTTGACTCGAAAGTATTGTATTCGAATCAATTGCAGTCGACCCTTTCACCTACAACCCGGAGAAGGACATTCAAATCTCAGGTCTATCAACATTCCTCTGTTCAAAAATATCTTCTTTGCAGCTAAACCCTGAGATGACAATAGATGGGAAAATGCTATTCTGGCCAAATTGGTTTCTGAGTAATATCCATTGGCTGGGTGACCTGTTTGAGGATAAAAAAAGTGATATCTTTTAAAGGCCTGACAAGTAAATAGGGCCTGAGGACTGCACTTATGCTGAGTATCAGAGATTGAAGAGGGCTGTTGCTGCAAGAATCCCTGAAGAGGGAAAAAAGGAGGCTGATTAAGGGAAGTCAAAACGAAAGGTCAAGTCTCTACAAACATCTGGCTGATTACAAAGTTGTGAATAATAATCTTCTAGGAAAATGGTCAGAGGTCATTGGTTCAGAAATGAGTGAACATAGATAGAACGGTTTATGCAGGGACATACATTTGACTTCATTAAACCTGGGTGAACGAGTTAGGCAGATTAAAATATTAAACAGAGTATACGCGTCACAGCAAAAAGTTTATGAAAGGGTTTTAACTGACTCAGACATGTTGACGATGCAAGCACCGGGTGGGATCGTTTGAACATGTGGTGTGGGAATGCAAGTGGGTTGAGGACTTCAGCTATGCACAATGGTCTGATGCTTGATATTGACTATGAATTGACCACAGTTGTCCTGGGTGAGGAAGATCGGGTTGCCGATTTGACTTACCCTCAGAGGTGTTGGTTTTTCAGGGCGTCATTATCTGCAAAGAAAATTGTTTACGTGACTGGGAAGGAGAGCCTTTCTCATCAGCTTGGCTGGAGGACTTAAGGAACATGTCCTTAATGGAGAAGGTGCTAATGAACAGGGAAAAGAAAGGCCAGCGCTATGAAGACATTTGGGAAAGGTTTATAGAATTGTAAATGGATTGCTTTGTATAAAATGTAAATGCTATGTTTATGTTGACATTAGTAAATAACAAATGTATGTGGAATTCTGGTGAAGGAGTGGTTTGGGTGGTGGGGATCAATTTCTGTTTTAAAATCTGATGTAATGGCATGGTTTATGTTGTTTTTTCGCACAATAAATAGATGAATAGAAAAGAAAATACATTCTTCTGCAGGACACACTTCCCAGTGCATTAGAGTTGTGATCCACTAAAGCACATATGAGAAGAATGAGTTTGTACAGAGCACAACCAAGAGAGCACAAGGCACTCCGGAAGGAATCACGAAGCACAGCATGGTCAAGAGAGAACAGAGTATGGCCAAGGGAGGAAGGTACGTTCTTCAAGGTAAGCACACGTTCATGTGAGTCAGTTCAGTTTATGGTCTAGTGTGTGCAAAGCATGAATGGTGGTGTGCAGAGTGTGCTTAAAAACGTGCAGAGAGGGTGAAATGAGGTAATGGGGAGTTCCTGAGGATTATGTGGTGCTGGCTGTTGGTAAAAAACGTGCCAGGCTCAGGAAAGTGTTTAGCAGTTAAGTGGCTCTGGCTCATTGATGTTAATGCAAGCTCTAAAAAATACGTTTCCAGCCCAGGACAAATTTCAGTTTTAACATTGCTCTAATAAAGGTCATGTGCAACGAGTAACTCACACACCTTGTGCTAGAAAATGTCTGACCCAGTGTATTCATATCGATTGAACTCAGAAATAAAGTGATAGTAATAGAATGTCAATTAAGTTGGTCATAGTTCAATGGTGCAATGTAGCAGCATGGAAGGGTATCCTGGGTAATATCAGGGCAGACTTGGCGGCAGAAAAGGGAATGACACGAGAAGAGTGGCTACTTGTATACCTTTATGCAAAGGGTAAGTAAGAGCATAGTAGTGCAGTATTGAGAGGCTGGAAATATCAGTGGGAGACTAGCAATAAAAGCAGGCATAAATATGAGCTACATGTTGAATTCAATCGCACCGAGCAAAGTTAGTAATTCAAAACTTGTTTATTCAAGTTCAGCTCCAGCGACAGCAGGCACCACCTCTGGAAGCAGGACCCAACTGAACACTATAAGAACTTCATATGTAAACACTCTAATCATAACACTCTAAGAATGCTCATGGAACATTGTATGAAGCACATGAACAGAACATTGTGTATGTAAATTCCATACTCAGAACCATATGGCTTTGTTGGTGTTTGTTCATTCCGTGTTTACCTAATAACATTTATTGTATGTAAACACAACACTACAGAAAGTGGTTAGAGTTAAAAAAAAAAAAGATACTCAGAGAAACCTACCCAGGATACAAGCTGCAATGCTAGATAAAGTCAGATTTATTTCAATAACATCCAAATTAGGACACATGTGGTGAGTGTAAAGACCCAGGATATCCTCACAAATTATTGAGTTGCAATCCTTAAAATGTCTGATCCATTCACAACACCTACTAAGTAAAGCATCTCCTCTTTCCGGATTCCCTCTGAATAAGCATGGCACACCCATAATAAAGACATATTTCTTCAATTGAAGACATTTCCGGTTTTTCCCATATTGTGGTTCTATAGGTCTAGAAGTATTTTTCGCATGTCCATGTCTATCAACTCAAGGAGATGAAAATAAATCTTAACATCTTAACATGTAAGATTAGTCATACAACATGAAGAGACTCCAGGACTCAGCGCCATCAAATGTGTGTATGCTTGATTTTAATGAACAATCACACAATTTTGTAAGAGCCCATGTGCGATTGCACGTGTTTCGGCTCCCCTGAGCCTTTTTCAAATCTGGGCCGCAGCTGAAAAAAAACAATTCCATAAGACTGTTGTCTCTGTAGTAATAGCGGGGCCAAATCCCCAGGTCAAATGAAATCTGAATCTAAGTAGCAAAAGGTAACGCGCGTCGGCAAGGGCCATGTAATGTAAGATGAGTTCTCTTATATTTGTCGTCATGTTATTAAATAGCCTCCCCCGCCTTTTGATCTGCAGTAGAGATTTTTTAAACTACAGATCTACGCTCGCACTGACCCGTTGAGCATGGAGATAGTAGACATATTGATTACCTTGCTTCAGATCAGTGTAATTAACCTTAATTTTGGGGACCCACAGTTCTTCCTTTCGAGGTCGCTCTGTTTGGTCAAGATTTTTTGTGTTTACGGCATTTGAAATATTTATCATTCTTTTCCATGAATTAATTGCCTCTTAGGAGCAAAGTCCCAACAAAGATTTGGTGGTTGAATATTCTCCCAGGGCCACCTGAAACCTTTTTTTATAATAGATTGAGGATCTCACTATATCTGATAGAATTTGCAAAGTGAGTCTGAGAATCTACATTGATATGTTTACCACTCTGATTAAAAAGTATTTACTATCTTGGGGTTTACATGTTGAACTAATGATATACAAGTGTCATCTTCAGACTTTCCTTGGCTCACCCTTGGCTCTACCTGTTTCACAACTTTGGAGTGCTCATGGTTTGGGGGTCTCAACCATCGCAGTAATTGTCCCCTTCTTCCATATGAGGAGCAAACCTGTTAAGATGTTGTATTGGTTCTAAATACATAATTTGAGGCTCTACAATGAGTTGGTCCAAGCTAGGCTCTACTTTGGCTTTCCTTTCACTTTATCTAGATCCGTAAGGCGCCCGTTCTTTTCAACAATGGATTATCCGTACCAATGGAGTGCATGGGAGTTTGTGTCAAGTGCCCCTTATTTGGATGTATCCCTAAAATGTTGTCTATTAGTATATGTGTGTGCACTTAGGCAGGAACTATGTAGTTCTTACCTTTACTTGGTCTGGGCTATGGAGAACCTCTGCCAGATGGGGAGAGTTAGGGGGTTGTTTAGCGATTGATGATTTTAGAGGTAAATCATTTGACATAGGGGAGGAGCTTAATCCTGTGGGTTTAAAAGTAAATTTGGATTGTTTCGGTTTACCTTCAACCCCTCGGATACTCGACCCAGAATCTACTTTGCCTTTAATCTGGCTAACTTGCTCATTTAAAAACTAAACTATTATAAGTAGCTTGGATCCATAACAATGATTCATTTTCATTAATCAATATATTGGCTTTATTGATTGGGGCAGCTAGCTTTGTGATTTTAATCTCTACATGGGCCAACGATAACCTGCAGGCAGCCTTCCTCTTCCTAATGCTGGTAAATAGCAAAACAGAATTATTGAAAACGTAAGAAGACGTAAGAAGAAATTCCAACTATCACAACATATCACAAAATATAATCAAAATGATCAAATGTCATTAAAAAACAACCTAAGGCCAGCTTTACATAACATAAACGAGGGGTGGAGAGGATAGCAAAGGGGCAACAGTTGGTCCTGGAAGGAACACAACACGGAGCAACAGAGGTTCGAATCCCTGACCAGATTAGATGTGAAATAAAAGATTAATTAATCAAATGAAAACATGGTACTTTCCTACTCAAGCGTCAGGTGTCTGTTTTAGGTCCCACAAACCACCAGTGGCTGTCTAGCCCGCCATTTTCGTTGTCAGCAAAATAACCCATTTCTTTCTGTACTGGTGATTTTAAAGCTATAGCATCCCCTGGCCTTTAAAGTTAGTTGTGCTTGCTGTCAAAAAAGGTTGGTTCAAAGGCTGGAAGCCTGCAGCCACCTCCCCAGACACCCTGGGTCTCCTAGCACAGCAAGTGAAATTCAACTGGTTAGAAATTGGCAAACCAGCAGACCTGGTGCTCTAATAAAAATGTATTCCAAAGGCAAGCTGTGAGCTACAGGGGGTTGTATACGAATTGATCGTATTACAATTGACCGATTCACAATGGACCTTCTGTACAATTGACCGAATTTAAAAGGTCAATCAGGATATATATGCAGGTGAAAACCCGCCGCAACCGTCCACCCAATGCCCTTAAATTATTATAAACCCAAACCAACCCACTATATATATAATAATAACTAAACGGTCAATTGTAGAGAAGGTCAGTTAGGACATTGAAATTCGGTCAATTGTATCAAAAGGTCAATTGTGATTGGTCAATTTGGATAATACCCTACAGGGTGGCTCAAGGGAGTCACCTCCAGGAGATCAACAGAGTGATCATTTTTAGTTAGTTGTTAAGCAGTTTTAGGGTGGGCAGGCTCAGTTTTATTAAAAGGTTATTGTTAGCAATGATATGCTAAACATAGCAATGAAACACAACTGTATCCAACCACAGTCATTCCCAGTCAATGTTACCGCACTGGGTGTTTCATAGTCACCTTGAAGTACTCTAATGGATTGGACGTTCTTGTGTGATTTTATATTAGGTTATGGTCCCTACTACCGTGCTAGATGTTTTCAGGCAGTTCGGTGCTCACTTGCCCGACTAACTGCTAACGGCACTTAATGGACCCCATCCTTCCCTTCCTCCCTCTTCTGCTAATACTACAGTGGCTGAGATTGGTGACCACGGCCATTATGCGTCCTTCTGGGCCCTAGACTCCCACACCCAATTGCATTCAGCCTCCGCCCTTGCCTCCTAGCACTTACCTGGCACCACGACCTATGCCACCGGAGGCCTTACACTTACTTATCTATTGACAGCTGACTGCTCTGCTTGGCACTTACAGCTGCCCAATCCCTGGCACTTCCCTCCTGGCATACCTAGCACTTCCCAACTCTCCCCCTTCCTTTCTCTTTTCTCTGCAATTGCACGTTCGGAATGATCTCAAGGCTTAGTTGGTCCGCCCCTTTCCTTCATTGTTTATATTGATTTTCACTCCCAAGTTCCATCCCTGTTGCCCTGTGGGCACTTTGAAACACAATTTACTTGTTGTATAAGCACCTTACAGATGCACAATAAATAAATAAATAAATAAACAAATACATAAATAAATAATAAATCAGGGATTCTGGGTGCTCTGCATACTTCACTCATTGAAACCTAACAAACGGCACAGAGAATGTAAATCACATACACATGACTGGGAGCCCGAACCATATGCAGGGTAAAATGCTTTATCTAAGGGAGACCAGCGTGAGTCTTGGGATGGGATATTTGAGAAGCAAATTGTGTGCATTTGGAGAAGGTTGAGAAGGAAGTGGAGAGAGGAGGTGGAGAGAGGAGTGGAGGCTGGTGAAAGGACAAGCAGAGATTGATGGAGTGAGAGCAAAGGAGACGGTGTTGCAAGAAGGAGCAGAGGGAGTGGGAGAGCTAGTACGGAGGCTAGTACAAGTAGGAGCAAGGACGGTCGATGACAGTGTAAGATTAGAGGATGAAGGGTGAAAGAAGGATCAGAGGAGGTGTAGGAGAGACTAATATTAGGGTAGGACGTAGTAGAAGGAGGAGCAGAGGATGTGTAAGAGAAGGTAAGGTGGCTGAATATAGGATGAGCAGAGGAGGTGGAGGAGAGGTGAGGAAGAGGAGACAGGAGAGAGTGAAAAGCAAAGACACGTGCAGCTCAGGCTAAATGAGTGTGTGAAAGTGGAGGGAGGAGTTGCAAGCATATGGCAGAGTGTTGAAGAGATCCTTGAGCTCCCAATAGAGTAACAGTTTCTCAAAGAGATAGGAAGTGGGCCTTTAGGCACAAGGCTCCATTTGGGCTGCAAGTGGGAAAATGAGAGTGGGCTGGGGTAGCACATGGACCCTTAATCAGAGACTTGGTCAAGAAGTCAGTATCTTGCACGTAGGCCCTCTACTCCTGCTTTGCCTCTGGGAAGTGATCTGTGCTAGATGGATCCTGCTGGGAAAACCTTGCTGGAGACCACACACATGAAGCCCTGAACAATGAAAGGCCTGGAGTGCCCTGAAAGAACACACCAGCACTGTGATAGACACCAGCGAGAGACCCAGAAGAGACTTTGTTTTCAATATGCAATATGCAATATGCAATATGCAGTATTCAATATGCAAGTCAGTAACTTGAAGACATCTCTTCCCAGATGTAATTGGTAGACATATTATTTGCAAAGGTCTTTTCGAAACTTTGGTTTGGAAATAGTATCTGACTGTGAAAGGCATTGCAAAACTATGGTGATTATTTTCTGCTAATGGAAACTAACTGCTGTTTTTGTAGAAGCTTTACAATTGTTTTTATTTTTATTGTGTGTATATTTGGTCATATTGTCCAAATTGGCAATATGCTTTTATTTCAGAAGCTAACGATAAGGATTATTTTACTTGTGAAAAAAAAATCCAAGCAAATAATAACTTTATCAAGTTCTGCTCACTGAAAAATGAGAAACACTTGTGTATAAGTGCCATACAAATGTCCAATAAATACAAATAATGTACCTCCACAATATTACAGAGGTTATGAGATTGTTGTGAGATGTTATATGTTTATACCTTTCTGTAAATCAGATGTTATTTTCCTGGTCCTGCTGCAACATGTGCTGTAAAATGTGTTGTTCTGGCCTGTGGATGGGTACTGCTCCCTCGCTTCACTCGGCTTGGGATCTTTTACCCCATAGTGAAAATCAAAATCTAGCACCCATGAATATATGAACAGTAAGTGAAAATATCTTATAGTGAAATATACAAACTTAGTTCTATTGACCTCTCCCATTAGAAGACAGTTCACAAGATGCAGGAGCATTGGCTTTTCAAAAAAAGTATTCAACATCAAAAAAATAACCTGAGACAGGAAATGTTTAAATAATTACGCTGGCAAATTATAAAAGCTGCTCACCTTTTACACCCAACAACCTGTAATTAACTATTCACTAGAAAACAAAATCCCAATACGAGATGTGTGTTTTGATGTCAATTTTATGTTGTCTTGTGGGTAAGCGTCTACACTGGGAACATGACAACCTATGTGAAATTATGGTAGCCGACCTCAAAAACACCTAAGGGGGTTCAGTCCTGTGTGGATGGGCCTTTAATCACCTTAACCCAAACAGGCCGACCACTTAAGAAGTGAGTACACGGTTGTACACAAAGCAAGTTTATTGTACAATTTTCCGTGGAACAGTTAGATGGTGTTGCAGGACTAAAGTAACCAAAGTCTCAACAAAGCACATTAGTTCACATATTTTAAACAGCTTCACAACATTTAAAACATTCCCAAATACTTTATTGCTGTCCACCCCAAACATGATTGCACAAAACCCACTTCAGTGAAATCCTATCTTTTCCCAATTCCTATCTTTTCATTGACCAGCTTTATCTAAATAATTATCTTCAGATTATATTCATAACATACCTCTTCTTAGTAGTAGGTCATGACGTCAACAAATAATTAAACATTGGTGTTGAAAACACAATTTGTTACTACCAATAACTGGCTTAAGCCATTTTAACCCAAACACTTGATTTGCACAAGGCTCGCATGGACATTCCCAGTGATATGAGGAGACCTGGTGAATGATTTCTCTTTTTTTGTAATGCTATCTCTTTCCCAGGTCAACGTTCTATTGAAAATGTCCAATCTACAAAAACTCCTACTTCATCACACAATCAAAACTCCTAAATATGATTAGGCACTAGCTTACCCCGCGTTTTACCACTGACCAAATTAATAACCAAACTCCTTCTGCAATGCTCTCAGGCAGTAGGAGAATACATCTACTATCTACGGGACTTATAAGAGCATAAAAACTCAAGGCCATTTCTTCAGCTGCTGATCATGAAGGTTGTGAAGTTACGTATTCACGTGTCCTCTTCCGTCTGAAAACCTGACAAAGTCAGTTTAAAAAGTCAAAAGTGCATTTTGCAACAGAGCCACAACTACTGTGTTTTGCTTAATTGTGAGAAGTCTACTATATTGCGATTCATGAATTCCATGTGTATTTATACTGGTGTGTGTGTATGTTTTTATATTTGGTTGATTTAATAATGTATCATTCTGCATGTGTGCAAGCTAATATGTATCCATTTTCACATTTTGATACCTTTGAAACTGCAACATGACACCCAGCTCACCACCAACCCTAGTCATCAATATGGCGCACGCAACAGGAACCCTTCATAATCATGACGACCCCAACAGTTCACCCTTTGAAAAGAATTAAGGTGTCCACCCACATGTTTCCTTTACTTGTGCCCTGAAAAGCAGCACATTGCCACAATCAGGGCAAAATAACTACACCAGTCTCCAGGATTGCAACCACCCTTGACACATCCTGGGCAAATATTCATGACTCATTTACCCTCTCATAATTTCCCCTCCTCAATCCCACGTCTGGCTTCTAACAATACTCTGTTTTATAAAGATGAATAGAAACATACACATACAATAGTAAGGTACTCACTCAAATATATAAATCCTTATAGAAATATGGTCCGCAAAAAGTGTACAATTGTGGCATTATTCCGCCCATCTTGACTGGGAGACTACAAATGCCAGAATGCAATTCAGCAAAAGGCAACAATATGTCCTTTGGGTTTTGAAAATGTACTTTCATGACTTACATGTAATGTATGAAAAGTTTTCAGAGTTTGAGAAATGCAGGGTTCATATATGAGGTGATGAAAATATTATATTCTATCAAAAATAAACGCTTTTTGGAGTGTTAAACATCAAAATCTGAAAATAATGTAGTTAGTTTAAAACTATTATGTGTAGTATAATGTAATTGACCAGGTGGAGGGCGTAGACATGGGCAGCTAATGTGGGCTTTCTGTGGGCTATCAAAATGAAAATGCCTATTTGCATTTCTTAAGACGAAAATGTTATGCCCATCTTGTCCAAATCAATGACCTCTTAAATGGCCATCACTTGTAAATCACCCCCACCTTAAATGCTCTGCTTGAAGAAAGAAACTGATAAGCAGTACTAAAAGGTTAACACATGTTTCGCTCATGGGTAAGTGTATTGTCCACGCTGTTGAGTACACATGTATACAAAAACAGAACAAACCACTTGTACACGTGTTATTACCTCAGCGTTTGTATAGAAATACCCCTCGACTTCATGTCACTGTGTATACAACTCCAATCAAGTTAACTCTCAGAAGACTGCTTTGAACAAACACTGCCAGTCACTTGGAATGCAAAGCTGACAGCATGCTCAAAGAGTTCCCAGGAGGAGGTGTTTTGAGCGGGCAAAGGCGGGAATGGATGGGACCGGTCATAGGGATTAGCATGGCCATGGGCAGGCATTGGGTGGGCATATAACCAAGCAACACCTACAGGCTGTGTGTCCCTCCTCATATGTCATTCCTCTGTGTCCCTTCTAATATCCCCACCCCTCTCTTTCTGTACTCTAATGCAATAGTTTCGGCTCATAGGTGTCGCATGCAACACCTAATAGCCCAAACTAAAATAGCGAACTACAGCAGCATGCAGAGTTTTAGCAAACATCTTCCTAATTTAATTTGCTTTCATTTGCGAACTAATCATCGAATCATAAAATAGTTTTGGTGATGCACAAATGAGGCAAGACCCGTCACTGGATGGGTTTACTGACATACTGAAAAGAATTAAAGAAGAAAATGTATGTAAAATGTTAGCAGGAATGATGCAGACTGCATACAAACATTTACTCAACTGTGTTAAGATGAGGTGACAGTGTGTACCTTGTGAAGTTGTGTGTTCTGACACCCATCTGCTGCCCCATCATACCAGCCCCACACAGATGGCCATCCAGGACATCTTCAAGCACAATTTATAGGGCCCGATTCATGCATTTCTTTGCACGGTGCAAAATGACTTTGCACTAGTGCAAAGTGACTTTGCACTGCCAACAAACAACCTGATTCACAGAGTGGTGCAAAGTATATTTTTGCAGTGCAGTCCCTTTGCACTGCAAAAGTACTCTTTGCACTGTTAATTAGGTCCATTTAGCACAGTGCAAAGAGTACTTTTGCAGTGCAAAGTGACTTTGCACTGCTAAACATTCCATGTATCAAGCCCATAATGTGTAGTAATATGGTGGTCAGTTTTGTCCTGCACAATATTGCTTTGCACATAGTCCTGCATGATAAACTTAACCATGCACTCTGCACACACGCACATCTGCAGCCTAGTCTAGTAGAGACCCATGGAAACTAGAGTGTCAAGAGGACAGGGTGTGTGCCAAGTCTGAAGGTTACCAATGACGTATAGCCGAGGTGTGTCAATTATGCAACATTTCTACAGTATGCCAGATAATCTCTCTAATATAGGCCCGTGCACGTCACCTGGGCCCAAGGGGCAAAATATATAGCGTGAAAATAAGCCAACGCCTTTAGTGCAACGCATCCCACATGTGTCAGCGGGTTGAGCACCTTTGTTGACGTGTGCGGCAGTACACATATTTGTAGTGCACCCTGAGAAATTTGTGTCACGATGTACTGTGCTTCATTTTCCCGTGACTTCAAAATGTTATCAAAGGTATTTAAAACAGGCAGGCTTGATTTGTTAACTATTTATTATCCGGAATACTCTATTAACCTGCTCCACTCATATAATGTCCATTAATGGTAGCACTCCGGGTGAAAAAATGCCGGATAGCAAATATGAAAGGTTTGGATTAACAGAGGATTAGGGATATTAGTTTGTGAATACATGTTTTCTTTTTCTCTATTTGCCAGGTCTTTGGAATACAGACATTTGGAATTGTATTTATTTATTTATAGCATTTATAGAACACCTAAACCCAAAGGTATAACAGTGTTTGTTACAACAGAATCGTTCAGTTACACGATTAAAACACACTCAGTTACAGTGGGGCAAACAAATCGTATTTGTTACATAAAACGGCGATCGTGTGATCTGTTATCCTTGATCGCACATTGCTGGGAGATGTAAGCTTTTGCCGTAGGTATGCATACAGAGTATCCAAAAAACAGTGCGATAAATATTGAGTACTTAGTGTCGTTTGTGAACAGGTTGTATGATGTGCACAACGCATGTGCATACCGGCCCAATCTCCGTGTTTTCCGGCCGTGCCCGCCTCTCCATTAGATTTGTCTGCTTTGATCCCTCGCCTGCCATGTGTTGTGTACTGGGTACACGTATTACGCATGCGCGAGACTCACGGAGCTCGCGCATGCGCTGTAGAAAAATAAAGGCGGTGCCCCGGCAGTTCGAGTCGGAGACCGGAGCCATCGCACGTCTCCGGCGTGTGTCCTTGGCGTGCCTGAGTGCGTGTGCCTGTGTGCCTGTGTGCATGCTGGATGGCTCGCGGAGAGGCCCGCGAGCATACAAAACTGGCGACGAGGCGGGATGTGAACCGCTACCTCGTTCTGACAACATCGCAGGAACGGAGTGCAGCTCCGCAGTCGCGGACCCGCTCGAGATAGCCGGCGGCCATTTTGAGCGCTCGAGTGAAAACATCACACGCAGTGGTTGCGGCCCGTTTTGGGTGCTCGTGCGCCATCTGTTAGTCATCAGCAGCTAAAAAAAATAATTTTTGGACACTTCACAGCCCAGCTGGAGCAGGGCTGTGATAGACAAAGCGACAAAAGACAACAAAGAAGATTTTTGTCACAGCTGGGAGCCGGATCACCCATTTTCAGCCAAGACTTTACTGTGAGTACCCAGGGAGATGGGTAATGAGAGAGAAGAGGAGGGTGCCACCGCTCCAGTACCACGTAGAGTGCGCACCACCCTAGCGCCCATGCCTGAATTTGACACTACAGGCCCCCCATCAAAACTCGGCCCCAAATGGCTCACATGGGTCAAAAGACTGGAAATGATGTTCAGGGCCTCGGGGGAAACAGCAGATGAGGCAAAGATTGCCATCATGATGTACTCAGCAGGCACCGAGGTCCAGAAGATATACGACTCCCTTGACATTCCAGTGGCGACATATGACGCAGTCAAGCAAGCGCTAAGGGATCACTTCCTACCATTAGCTAATGTCGATTTTGACAGATTCGTTATGGGGGCTGAAAGACAACGCAGCAACGAATCACTAGACCAGTTTTGTGCCCGTCTGAGACACCTGGCGAGCTCCTGCAGGTGGGCCAATGAAGAGGAAATGGTCCAAAACCAATTATTGCAAGGATGTTGCTCTGGCAAACTCAGGAGGCAAGTCCTGAGAGAACCGGGACTAACTCTCCGGCAGATCCTAGACATGGGGAGGGCGCATGAACTGGCGGAGGCCAGAGGGTCGAAGATGGACGCAGCCACTCATCCCAAATGTGAGGAAGAGGCACTCGCTGTCAGGCGTTTTACGCCGGGAAAGGCCAGATGAACACCAAAACCGGAGGAAAAGACAACGAGATCGAGCTCCCCTCAATCGTGCTCATACTGTGGGTACGATCTCCCTCACAGGGGTGAGTGCCTAGCTAAGTCAAGGACATGTGGCAGATGTGGGGTCCCCGGACACTATGCCAGGATGTGTAGGGCCACTATGCCCGTGGCAGCCAACAGGGGGCCGGAGAGGTTCGTGAGGAATGGTGCCCGCACAGTGAAGGGTATATCTTCTCTGGAACAGGAGATACAGGATATGAACATCGCCGAGGAAGAAGAAGAAGAAGAAGGAGAAATATTCTGTATCTCCAGCATAGCAAGTGGCCCCGGAACTCGACGAAAACCTACATGCACCGTGAACATTGGGGAAGTTCCCACCCCGGTCCTCATCGATACGGGAGCATCGGTATGTGTGCTCGCCGATAGACAATACAATGCACTTCGGGCCCGCCGGCACTTTCGCCGTCCAGAGCCCAAATATATGCGTTTGGCGAAGATACCCCTCTACCCATCCAAGGAGTGTTCATAGCCCCAGTATCCCACGGCGGGAGCAGCATCAAGGCTAGGTTTTTCGTTACCAGCGTGAGCCCGCATTCATTGCTGAGTTGCGCAGCTTCGGAAGCGCTCAACCTAGTGCAATTCACATTCGCAGTATACCAGTCGGATCTGAACAGTCTGTTGGCACGCTTTCATGAACTCTTCAAAGGGATAGGGAAGCTAAAGGCTGAACCTGTACGGCTCCACATCGACAAGTCAGTCCGACCAACGGCACTAAAACATCGTCGTATTCCTTTTCACTTGAGGGCCCAGGTGGAAGAGGAACTACAACTCCTAATAGAACGAGACATTATCGAAAAAGTGGAAGGGCCGACGCCTTGGGTTTCCCCGATTGTTGTTGCCCCAAAGCCCAAGCAACCGGGGGCTGTACGCATTTGCGTCGATATGAGACTGCCCAATCTGGCTATAAAAAGAGAGCGTCATCTCACACCAACTCTGGACGACATCGTTGGCGAGCTTCAAGGAGCCAAATTTTTTTCGAAATTGGACTTAAGAGCAGGGTACCACCAGCTGGAGCTCCACCCAGAGTCCAGATATATCACGACCTTCACAACCCATGAAGGACTGTACCAATATAAGAGGCTCAGTTTCGGAATATCCTCCGCGGCTGAGGTCTTTCAAAATTCCATCAGGGGGGCTCTGTCAGGGTTGAAAGGGGTCATAAATATGTCGGATGACATTCTTGTATTCGCCAGGTCGGAGGCGGAGCACATCAAGCGCCTAGAAGACACTTTTCGCAGACTGCACAGCCTTGGGCTAACACTGCACCAGGAGAAGTGCGAGTTCATGAGGGACAGTTTAGAGTTTTTTGGATTCCTTTTTCACGCGGGGGGTATATCACCCGATCCGAACAAAGTGAAGGACATCAGGGAGGCATCATCACCCACGTCCCCGGCGGAAGTTCGCAGCTTTTTAGGCATGGTGACATATTGCGGACGCTTTATTCGAGACTTGGCCTCCATCTCTGAACCGTTAAGAGCTCTCACGAGGAAGGAAGTGGCATGGGCGTGGACTGGAAAAGAGCAGAGAGCGTTCACGGCCATAAAAGAAGCTCTGTCTGAACTAGACACCATGGCGTACTTTAACCCGGCCCGGGAATCTGAGATAGTGGTGGATGCCAGTCCGGTGGGACTTGGGGCAGTCCTTTTGCAGGCAGATCAACAGGGAGCAATGAGGCCCATCGCGTATGCCAGTAAGGCACTGACCCGGCAAGTAACGCGCTCCCTAACCACACATCTGATGGGAGTGAATGTTTCTTTGCTGTTTCTTTGCTGCCCCCCCCCTCAAAACATGCGCTCATGTTTGCCTTCAAAGCGAGTTAGCTGTAATGAAGGGCAGACCTTACGGCCTCTGCTGTGGCAACCGTGTGCTTTGCCACGTGTGGATAAAAAAAAAAAAAGCTTCTCTGGGGTGTTCGAGAGATTTCATGATCACGTTAACAGTGCACTCAGTTTACATACACGTTAACGTTTGAATATATGTATATATATTTGTGATGGATACTTTAATATGTTTTGGACGTTTGCTGCTTATTACAATCCTGTTAGTTTATTACACACGTACAAACTTAAATATATTGCAACGTGTGGGCGTGACCGTGCGAACGTGTGGGCGAGGCATTCTGGTGATGTAGATTTCCGGGTTTTTCATTTTGGAACGGCAGTTGTTCGCGTGTGTCATGTGCCTTATGTGGCGAGCGCGTGCCAGCGCCTGTACTGCATTTCTGCTTGTGTATCCTGCAGACAATAGCAGCACTGTTCCAAACTTCTACACCATATCAGAATAAGGGCAGTAAAGTGGGGTGTGGAAAGGGGCCTACACTTCATCTTGAGGGAAGTGTTGGTCCTGTGGAGCAAGTGCTCTAGGACTTCCTAACCTGGCAAGGATCAAGGCAACAGAGGAGAGTAGCTTGGCGCAAGCGCACTCAGAAATGAAAACAGATGCATGCAGCATGAAAACCTAATTATAAAGTCCAGGAAGGCAGCAGACAGGGCCAACAATCCAGGGAGTGAGTAGCCACAAACCAGTAAAGGGTGCCACCGCATCGCACCTTTGAAGAGTTCGGCTAAGTGCTCCAGAACAATCACGAATGGGGCGCTGTTCCAGGGAAAGTTAAAGCGCAACCTCCTTTCGCTTCTATGGTAGGAGACCTGCACATACGTAGAATAGCTAAGTTATGTTATATTACCAGATCTTGTAAAGCACAGCATCCATCCAAGGGCATCTTGGCGCTAACCCTGACAGATAACGGAACATAAAGCAGAGAGCCTAAGCATTGAACAAAAAGGTCTTCAGAGAGCGGCGATATGACAAATGATTCTCAGTAGCCCGAAGCACCAATGGAAGCGAGTTCCACACTTTTGCTGCTGCCAGAGAGAACGCACACCCACCTACGCGAGAACGTCTCACACGTGGAACCTGAGCGGCAAGGGATGACTGAGAGCGTAGCGCTCTGGAGCGAACATATGGGCAGCATTTAGATTGTAAGTACCCAGCCCCTGATTTATAAAAAGCCCCATGCACAATGCACAGGGATTATAAAAAGGACACGCTTCTCAATAGGAAGCCAATGCAGCAGCCGAAGGATGGGCGATATGCGTGTGCCAAAAGGAGAATGCAACACAACTCTTGCTGCCATGTTATGTAGCAGCTGGAGCCAGCGGATTAAGTAGGCCGGCTGAGCAAGATAGAGTGTGTTGCAATAGTCAGTCCCACTCATGACCAGTGAGGAAACAACTGGAGCGTGGAAATGTGACGGAACATAGGGGAGGACCCTGCGAAGGACCCTCAGCTTAAAATCCTGATTTGGCAAATGGAGGCCACCCGATCTTTCATCAGCATGGTTGCTGAGATTTTCATGCCCAGGTCCTTTTCCGGTTACGGGCGGGGAGGGGTGGTGGGGGGGGACGAATATCCCAAGTGCTGATGGGCAAAAATCAGGCATCCAGAAAGAAGGATAGGCAGAGCCGACAACCAGCACCTATGTCTTTTCACCGTTCAACCTAAGCACCCAGCCTCCCACAGCCTCCACGTAACCCCTAAGTTGCGATGCAGTGTCCGGCTGAGACAAGTCAAGCTGCACAAACATTTTGGGTATCATCAGCATAGGAGTAACACTGGAAACCGAGGGAGTGGATGAGCCCAACTAATAGCTGGATATAAATGTTAAACAGGATAGGAGACAAAGCGGAGTGCTGAGGGACTACTTTGTCTCCATAGGTTCTGGGTCTAGTCTGAGGTGGAGTTTTAATGAGATCCAACACATGCCAGCTCAACGGCTCAACGGTGTTCAGAGGTTGAGACCACAGAGAGTAGAACATCAAGATGCTGAGAGGGAAGACCAACAAGGAAATTGCGGTTACCAGACATTTGGTCGAATGCATTTGATCGAATTACAATATGGTCGAATCAATTTGGTCAAAAAATGGTCGATTTCTTTTTTTTGTTGGGGGGTTTCCCCCCCAACCTCCGTTTTTGGTGTTAAAACACCTTTTTTTTACCTATTTTTACCTATACTAGAGCAAAAAAAAATATATATACTTTAAAAAAATTCGACCAATTTGTCATTCGATCAAATATATTTGACCATTTGACTGGACAGCGAAATTGCTTGCAAAGGACTGACCCAGGCTGGTTATGGAAAGCGAGGATGAGTAACCAGTGCAAGTGCCAGTCACCAGATGTAAACAGGAGCATGGAATAGTCCCGAGCTGGTGATGTGCGAGTGAGGAACCCTTTGGCGAAGAAGAGGTCAGATTGAGAAAGATGAGACCCAGGCATCAGTGAAACTGAGGGAACTGAGCTGGCGATGGGCTCTGAAACTGGATACAAATGAAGGGGAAAACACTCTTGTTGAATTCCCAAACTTGGGGTTTCACCGTAATTAACCTCGGGTAATACAGACATGTATCCCTTGCACACTACACTTTAGTGAGGCTTAGCTTCACCTCTCTGAGGAAGTCCAACAAGGCTGAAACACGTGTATGGGATTGCTGATAGTACTCTTGTTCAGAGGATACTTGCATAGCATTTTGGTTCTGGACTCTTCTTGTGGGTGAGACAGACTGATAGGCAAATGGACGAAGTGCCATAGTACAAGTTATTTGAACCATGTTCATTCTCAGTAGAGGAACTCCCACACACTTGATAAATTAGCAAAACTTGGGGTTTCACCCTAAGTACCCCGGGGTAATCCAGATTTGGAGCTTTGCTCATTGTGCATTTGAGATGGTCAGCTTCACCTCACTGAAGAGGCCCAGCAATGCTGAAACATGTGTTTGGGAGTGATGATGGTTCTCTTGTTCAGAGGAGAATTAACTAGCATTTTGGCGCTGTATGGCCCTTGAGTGTGGGATCATACTGATAATGCAAATGTATATTCATCCTCTGTGAAGGTACAGTGACCTTTAATGTGGCTGTAGATCCTCTTGAGTAGAAGAAATTCCATAAGACGTGTGATTTGAACCTTGTTTGTTGTCAGTAGACGGTGCTCCCACACTAAATTTGCTAATCATGGGGTTTCAGCCTAAGTAGCTTCAGATAATCTAGAAGTGGAGGAGCTCTTGCTCACTGTGTCTTAGACAGTCTCAGCTTCACTTTGCTGAGAAGGCCCAACAAGGCCGAAACATGTGTCTGGGGATACTGCTGGTACTCTTGTTCAGAAGAGAATTGCTTAGCATTTTGTTGCTGGACTGCACCTTGTGGGTAGGACCAGGCTGATGTGCAAATGGATATTTCTTCTCTGTGAAGGGTGCAGTGAGCTAAAACGTGGTTGTGGACACTCATGAGGGGAAGACATTCCATAGAACAGGTTATTTGAACCATGTTCGTTCTCAGTAAAGGGTCTCCAACACTCTTGTTAAAGAAGGGGAAAACAAAGCTGAAGGGAGAGGGCCCATGAAACTGAGACACAGTAAGAAGAGAACAGAACCTAAGAGAGGACCTTGCAAATTGAAGACACACGAGGGAGACAACAGAGCCTAAGAGGAGGCCCATGAAAAAGATGGGCCACCATGTGGACCTGCTTAATGAAGTATGCAACTAAAGATCCTTGCAGCAACGTATAATGGGAACCTACCTTGGAATGGGGGCATTGTCTCTAGTGGTGGTTGGTAGGGATTGTATTTTTTGAGCTATTTTGCGGTCACTGTGTAAGAATGACATTTCAATGGATTACATTCTCCCACAGATTCCTCATGTGGGTAGACATTTTGCAACGCCAGCTGTTCTAGGAAAAACTTGACAGGGAAGCCTTGCGACTCAACGACACCTCTCTGCCTCTCATTGGCCTTGGTTCCAGCCATTCTCAACTCCAGACGGGACCTTGATGGTCATACCTATAGTATGCACTATGGCCCCCTTCCTCAAATGCTTTTATCTACTCGCTAAGTTCGCCGTTCAGAACACGATCTCAACTTTGTTTCATGTACCACTATGACAGGCCCCAAACCACCATGTTCCAAATACTGCAGAGATTGTAGCCACAAGGTGTCCATCACTGACACCCACAGCATATGTATGTGGTGTCTGATGATGGGCCATGACATGATGCAATGCGGCTCATGCCAGTTGAACCCTAAGGCCTTAAGGGAGCACCCTGCAAAGTTGTAGTTAGATCGACCCCCATCGAAGTCACCAGCCTGCTCGGCCGCTGTATACTCAGAGGCCGGCACTAAAGAGAAGAAGGATGAGAGGGATGGCAGGCAACACAAAAAAATAAAAAAAGAGATCTCAGTCTCGCATTGAGTCCCATTACTCCTGCTCCTCCTCTTCCCCAAGAAGAAGCGTAAGCATATACTAGAGGACAGTGACTCAACCACAGAGAGGAGTGAGTCATACCGTTGCAAGAGGGCATCGAGGGAGGAGTGGGAGGAGTTCAAGCAACAAATGCTTGATTTATTGGCTAAGGCTGCGACCGGTACGGCTTTAGCCTTAATGTCATCGGCAGCACCACCGACTACTGCACCTGAGGGAGCCTGTAAGAAAGCATCAGAGGGGGTTTTTAACCCCTTGAGCTAGAACCACTCAAAGCCCAAAAATGCACTGAGCTTGGTGGCCACTATTGGGGGCACCAGTGTGTCGACGCTGACCACTACGCCCGTGCCCTCAGCTCTGATGGCCCCGCAAAACTTAACCTACATACCAGAGTCCAGAGGTGGGTTCCTTTGGTTGAAGCATTAAATCTTCAATATCAGCTTAGAACCGCCTGCAAGGGCAAGCTTCAACCCAGTGACAGATTTTCTAATGGACACAGTGGAGCGCTTGGAGTGGTGCTGGGCCTTCATGATGGGAGCAGGTTGGATACATCCCCGGACTTCAAGATGCAGCAAGCGGCACTGTATACGCACCTGAATGCTCAATTCCACAAAATCTTAGAGAAGGTGGTGGCTCCCCACCTTTGCGTTCTGTCAAAGCTGGTAGTGCAGTCTGACCTTATGCATATTCTCGACAAAGGACCCCAGTTGGAGCTAGCTCTCCTGTTCAATGCAGCAATCGTGGGTCCATTCATGGCTTTGTGGCAGCACCTGCGCTCGATGCCGGCGGTCGACAGGGAGCTCACCAAACAGTATAAGCCTGAACAGGGTGACCAATCGTTTCTCTTGGTGCACCCGAGCCCAAGGGCCTGCTAATGCAAGCACAGAAGGTCAACTCAGAGCCGTCGACCTTCCCAGTGGATGGGGAGTCATAAAAGATGAATGTCCTAGCTATGAAGATCTTTGCATCTGGAAGCATGGCGTTTAAGGCAGTAAATGTTGTTTGTTGATTTGCTGTCGTTGTCTCAAGTCCTATCGAAAGTGTTGTTGAAAGCATCAACAAACTTACCAGAAGGTGAGATCAGGGATGGCTTTTTGGATAGTGTGAATAACGGGAAGGAAGCGGCTTGCCAGGCCCTTCAAAGTGGTCCAGATGCAGCAGATTGTGTCAGAAGAGTCATAGGGACATTTATGGTCCTTCATGTGGACGCATACCTCTGGTCGTCCGTCTTTTCTCCAAAGATCCCGTAAAAGCAAATGGATCTGAGTTTTGATAGAGAGCACCTTTTGGGATCCAAAACTGAAAAATCCTTCTAAACGTTTAATCAATCAAATTTCACAGATAACTTATTAGGACTGGCACTCCAGAAGCCCGCCCCATCATTATTCTTAGCCTTTGGGTCAAAAAGAAGAGTTTTTTGGTCATACACCCCCCTTTGTGAGGAAGGTGCAGTTGCTTCAAGATGAGCAGGTGCAAACAAACAGTTTGTTGACCCCCTGGCAGGGGCAGGAGGTGGTGAGAAGCCAGATTACTTTGGCTTCAGCACCGGCGCCCCAATCAAAGATTCTTTGAGGTCTCCCCTTACGCTGTTCGAGTTTGCGGAGTAGTACCCTAGAATTGCAACAGATGGCAGGAGATCACCTCTGACACCTGGGTACTCTAGCTGTTCGATCAGGGTTACTGCCTGCCCTTTTTACACAGCCCCCCAGACAAACTTCCAACACTGCCTTCTTGGGATTCAGAGTCAGAGTTCAGGGAAGAGTTGAAGTCCCTGCTAGAAAAGGTAGCAATAGAGGAGGTCCCGGTTCAGGAAAGATGAATGTATGGTGGAGTCCTTCATCCCCTTCTGTATCTTAAGTGCTTCAACAGTTCCTAAGGATAAACAAGTTCAAGAAATTGACACATTTTCAGTGTGTGTTTAAGTATGTATAAGCGACGTGTTCTGTTGTGCACAAACAGCATGTGGTAGTGCACTGTATTGAGTAATTCCAAAACAATAATGCTGTTTAGATACGTGTGATCGGTTCAGCAAATGGGAAGGTATTAACTAAGATGACATTACATATCACCAGCCCAATCCCGGTTCGACAATGAGGGGGTAGTCAAGAGTCTCATTTTTTGTATAGTGTCTGCAAATCCAGGGCCATTTGTTGTTCTTGGAGCTGTAGGACACCTATTTCCATGTGCCGATACATCAGAAGCACAGGCGTCTCCTGAGGTTTATCATCAGGCGCTCTCATTACCATTTCAATTTGCTTCACTTTGGTTTTACCTTTGCACCCAGGGTTGTCACCAAGCTGATGGCGGTATTAGCGACCCACCTCAGTAGGAACAGGGTATTTGTCTTGTTTTATTTGGATGACTGGCTCATCTGGGGTCAGTCTCTAGAGCAGGCATCGAGACATCTCGAGGAAACTTCTTGCTGCTTCACAGCTTGGTCTTCTGCATGATTTCAGAAATCTGTGCACTAGCTCCTGGAGCGTATCTTATGCGCAGAATGGAATTACCATAATAAATTATCTCAGACTTAAATAACCAGACAACTCAAAGAATGAGGCAAAGTACTACTTTGTTGTCAGCTCAAATAACGTAGGGAAATCTGGTGATCATACAAAATGCACCTCACTCACTCTCGTCTATTTTTTGAATACACAAAGACGTTATACTTCAATGTACATCAGTCATGACATCATCCTACGTGGCTAACAAAAAAACCTATCGAGGGGAGGGATTGGTTTAGGGAAACATATATACTTATAGTATGTGTAAGTGTTAATCATACCATTGGCTGCCCCTTATCTAGTATACATGCCTCAAACTACATCTAAAATATGTCTAAATCCAGACGTGGACCCCTTGCTCACTGTTCTTAGAGAGGCAACAGTTTCACATCACTGATGATGCCCAACAAGGCTGAAACACGTGTATGGGGTTACTGATGGTACTCTTGTTCAGAGGAGAATTGCCTAGCATTTCGGCGCTGGACTGCCCCTGGGCAGGACAAAGGCTGATATGCGGGGAAATTTCTTCTCTGTGAAAGGGACAGTGAGCTAAAGACTTGGTAGAGTCTCTCCCAGGGGTTATTCACCCAAGAACAGGTCATTGGGCTGTGTTCGTGCTGGTAGAGAGATTCCCAGACCCCCCTTTGTTTTGCATGAATTAACTTTGGGTTTCACCCTAAGTTAACAGGGCGATCCAGACGTGGACCCCTTTCTCACTGTTCTTAGAGAGGCAACAGTTTCACCTCACTGATGATGCCCAACAAGGCTGAAACACGTGTATGGGGTTAATGATGGTACTCTTGTTCAGAGGAGAATTGCCTAGCATTTCGGCGCTGGACTGCCCCTGGGCAGGACAAAGGCTGATATGCGGGGAAATTTCTTCTTCTCTGTGAAAGGGACAGTGAGCTAAAGACTTGGTAGAGTCTCTCCCAGGGGTTATTCACCCAAGAACAGGTCATTGGGCTGTGTTCGTGCTGGTAGAGAGATTCCCAGACCCCCCCTTTATTTTGCATGGATTAACTTTGGGTTTCACCCTAAGTTAACAGGGCGATCCAGACGTGGACCCCTTGCTCACTGTTCTTAGAGAGGCAACAGTTTCACCTCACTGATGATGCCCAACAAGGCTGAAACACGTGTATGGGGTTACTGATAGTACTCTTGTTTAGAGGAGAATTGCCTAGCATTTCGGCGCTGGACTGCCCCTGGGCAGGAAAAAGGCTGATATGCGGGGAAATTTCTTCTCTGTGAAAGGGACAGTGAGCTAAAGACTTGGTAGAGTCTCTCCCAGGGGTTATTCACCCAAGAACAGGTCATTGCGCTGTGTTCGTGCTGGTAGAGAGATTCCCAGACCCCCTTTTGTTTTGCATGAATTAACTTTGGGTTTCACCCTAAGTTAACAGGGCGATCCAGACGTGGACCCCTTGCTCACTGTTCTTAGAGAGGCAACAGTTTCACCTCACTGATGATGCCCAACAAGGCTGAAACACGTGTATGGGGTTAATGATGGTACTCTTGTTCAGAGGAGAATTGCCTAGCATTTCGGCGCTGGACTGCCCCTGGGCAGGACAAAGGCTGATATGCGGGGAAATTTCTTCTCTGTGAAAGGGACACTGAGCTAAAGACTTGGTAGAGTCTCTCCCAGGGGTTATTCACCCAAGAACAGGTCATTGGGCTGTGTTCGTGCTGGTAGAGAGATTCCCAGACCCCCCCTTTATTTTGCATGGATTAACTTTGGGTTTCACCCTAAGTTAACAGGGCGATCCAGACGTGGACCCCTTGCTCACTGTTCTTAGAGAGGCAACAGTTTCACCTCACTGATGATGCCCAACAAGGCTGAAACACGTGTATGGGGTTACTGATAGTACTCTTGTTCAGAGGAGAATTGCCTAGCATTTCGGCGCTGGACTGCCCCTGGGCAGGACAAAGGCTGATATGCGGGGAAATTTCTTCTCTGTGAAAGGGACAGTGAGCTAAAGACTTGGTAGAGTCTCTCCCAGGGGTTATTCACCCAAGAACAGGTCATTGGGCTGTGTTCGTGCTGGTAGAGAGATTCCCAGACCCCTCTTTGTTTTGCATGAATTAACTTTGGGTTTCACCCTAAGTTAACAGGGCGATCCAGACGTGGACCCCTTGCTCACTGTTCTTAGAGAGGCAACAGTTTCACCTCACTGATGATGCCCAACAAGGCTGAAACACGTGTATGGGGTTACTGATGGTACTCTTGTTCAGAGGAGAATTGCCTAGCATTTCGGCGCTGGACTGCCCCTGGGCAGGACAAAGGCTGATATGCCGGGAAATATCTTCTCTGTGAAAGGGACAGTGAGCTAAAGACTTGGTAGAGTCTCTCCCAGGGGTTATTCACCCAAGAACAGGTCATTGGGCTGTGTTGGTGCTGGTAGAGAGATTCCCAGACCCCCCTTTGTTTTACCTAAAATATGTATAATACTAATTATGGCAAAATACTAACAATAGATTGGCTTTTGCAACATTGTATATCATGCTGCCCCATAATCACTCATGATTGGTTGGCATAGCCTCCCAAACCTGGACATTTGGCTCGCGAGCTGCAATTGAACAAAACGAAACCCACATGCAGAGAACATCAGTCGACTGCCCACTTTGGTCAGTTAGCCAACCATCGCTTATCAGCTAGGCCACAAGCCAAGGGTTCTCCCTTATAATTGCACTTTCTGACTGTTTTCTTCTCTGGGACTTTTAAGGTAGTCAGGGTACACCACTACCTTCATCTGAGGCATAATGAATAGACCTGGTCTTCTGTTATTGCACCATGTGTTACTACACCACAAATGTGTCAATGTTGTCCTTTTATTTACTGCTATTTGATTTAATTGTGCTGGGTGCTATTACTCCCCTGGCCTCTGGAAACTTGGTCGTTCCAGCTTACATATGCTATTTGCAACTTTCATTGTCCAAAACTTGGCACATGCAGATGTTTTCGCTTCTGCTTAATCTAAGAGAAATCTGCCTTCGTTCATAGCTTATCCTGGTTAACTCCCTTTGTACTTTCCAATTATGTCCTACTGTGTCATCCTTAGTCTTGATAAAAAAACAGATATTCTTTGTTTTTCGCACAAAGTGGTTCTGCAGTGTTTCCTAGCACTACAGCCTCGGTTTGTCTCTGAGGTAGTTTCAATGTGATCTGACGTCCATCTTTTCATCATGGCTGCTCTATTTACATTATAGTTTCTATTGCAGTAAACTATATGTCTTATCTACCATGCGTTTCAGCATATGTACATTTGTTGAGCTTCTTTTCACACATCTTTCCAACATAGACGATTTCTTCATCTCTTTACACTTGATTACTCTGTTACCTCAATCGCACCTTCATTATTTAAGTATCTGCATATTGTTTCTGTGCATCCTCGTGTCTTCCCTTTATAACATCACTTTACTCATGTCGGTTTGCACTTACAGCTCTTCTTTGTCCAGTGGTGTATGTCGACATCCTTCCACCACTTCAGTACGAGAGTATATTCGATATGGCTGTCTAAGTGCATAACATCTCTCATATCTTCGGTGCTGTATTTGGATGATACTTGGCATCGCACATAACGCTCTCTTGTTGTTCTTCCTTCATGCCGGAGGTGAGGATGCTGGCAGTAAATATTACATCATCTACTCATCTACAAGTCACACAGAAAACATGTGCAGAAGCTCCTGTTTATCGGAGCAGTTCTGGATACTCAGTAGAGAAGGCCTTTCCATCTGAGGAAAGGGTCTGCAGCAGTGGTCACATGGTCATAGTCTTCCAGACCTCGAGCAGGCTACCAGGTTCAGCCTTTCTGTGCCTCCTGGGCCTTGTGGTGTCCTGCATTTTTCTGGTGCCAGAGGCAAAGCTAAGGTTACTGTCCCTACAGTGGTTACCTCAAGGCCAATGGTTTCAATTTTCCACATAGATGTCCTAAAGGTTTCGACCTGTTGTGGTGCTCCCACTGCAAGTATATGATGGCTTTCTGGATACCTTGGATGGAGGTTCAGGTGGTCACAGATGCATCCTTGAAAGGTTGGGGTGCTCATTGCACGGATCTGCAGTTGAGTGGAATTTGGTGGAAGGCAGAGTGTCTATTGCATATCAATCTTCAAGAGCTGTGAGCTGTTAGACAAGCACTGGTAGCTTTTGTGTTGTCCCTACGCAGAAAGAATGTTATAATCTTACCAGATGATATAGTTTGCCATGCATTGCCTCAACAAAAGAGGTGGGGGTGCAGTCACTGCCTCTATGCAGGGAGGAAGACCATGCAGAGTTGGTTCTGGGCATTTTGATCTCTGTAGCTCATCTGACTGGGATGGAGAATGGATTGACGAATGCCCTGGCAGGCAGGGTTCTTCCTTCTTTGGGGAATCCAGACAGTAGACTTGATTGCAACGAAGGACAACTGAAAGTGCAGATAGTTTTGCTCAACGGAATATACCCTGTGGGGGGGATTGGTTGACGCCTGTCTAGTGGAGTGGGTCTTTCCAGGGACGTCACTTAGGGGTCGATAGAGGTCACAAAAGAGCGACTGCTGCCGATTGGCCAGTGACCTCTATCAATCTCTTGCGATCTCTGGCATTCCTCCAATCAGAGGTAGAGGGGGCGTGGCCACAGCAAGCTACGCAGCGATTTTGCAAGAGCAGCACTGCATGTGGAGTTTGTTTCTCAACCGCCCCGGCCTGAGTCTGACTCCTTTTCCCTTCTGCAAAGCCTGAAACAACACAGAAAGTAATTAAAGTGTGAGTCAGACAGTCAGTCGGAGGTGCTGCTGGCTGGGTTGGGGACGGCTTACGCTAATGCAGATTTGCAGACCCGCGGTATTCGAAATGGCCACGACGCTCAATGCCGGCGCTGCAGGCCCAGGCTGAGGTGTGTGCTGTGACATGCACACCAACTTGTCTGCGGCCGCAGCGGCAGCCGGCCACAGCAGGACTCCTTGCCCGCGCCTGCCGAAGCTATTTCGGCAATCGGCAGGTGCGTGCCTCTCTCTACTAGTGGAGTTCTTTCAGGCGAATTGTCATTTCGTCTTCATTTCACTTTAGTGTAATAACTTTGCATAGTAATGCACACAGTAAGTCAAATATAAGCCCAGTTATCATACGTTTATGTGTTCCTGTAACTGCATTGGCCCCTTCCATTCTTTTGTTTATCGCATCCCGGGTTCTACTTTGTCATGTGCTCAACAGGGGGTATCTGTGTAATGTGAGAAATACAACTCTGCCGCCAAGCGTGTAGTCAACAACATTATTCTGGAAAAGTGACAACAGAAATCTGACCTCCTGTGTAAGGCACTGGTAGAAAGCGTAATAGCGCATTAGTTCCACTGCTCACTGAGGTGAGGCGCTACATGGCCAACGCATGAGTAATTCATGAGTATGGCACACTAGTCGCCAGTGAGAAGTATAGTTATCAACTTATGTCATTGTCAAGCATGTTCTTATTATTCAGGGTAGGGTATATATCCACCTCTCCCCAGAGCACAGTGAATATGCTATGTTTACCTCACGTATCAGGTATGCTCCACCCCATCCCTGATGGTTGGAGCATTATTACTGCTCTGGTGGTGATATACGTGTCAGGTTTTAGAATATTTAATATCATAGAGATGGGTCGGTTTGGGGTTTGGAACTGCAACAGGTTTGCAGTTTGCACTTTACAGTGGAATGCAATACAGTTAATTAAATTGGCCATTCATAACTACCCAAATTGCATAGGACTAATGGTATACACTTGCCATAAAATCAATACAGACAGGAAACCAAGAGAGGATATTTTCTTCAAATAGTGTTTTTGAAAACATTAAAATGTGTGCATGTTTTTAGCTCCAAGAAACAATCCAAATGTTTTCCCTGGAACTTGCAGTACCTAAATTGGACATTTCACCTTAGTTGTTTGTTATTTTTCATGAGGTTATATTGTGCAGTGGTGAGGTGTCCAGCCTGCAAACCTGATGACTGTGGTTCAATCCCTGAGGTAGGATTTAATTCATGAATTCAAAGCATTTGTCTGATCTTAATTGCACCACATTAAGAGAGGAGGATGTGGTGCCCCAACCTTCTGGATCTGGCCCTCATCGCTGGCTTCCTCGGAGGCCAGGCCTCTTGTCACAGTCAGAGGGTCAGCTACTGCACCCAAACCCAGAGTCTTCAATATTTCTCTCTTCAGCTGGGGGCGTGGGGAGTGAGTGGACTCAGTCCACTCACGTGTACCCTTGACTTGAGCCCAGCCAAACTGTCCAAAAAGAATGAAAGCTGAAAAAACTAACGCTAAATACTGCTTTAATTCGAATGACACCGGATTGAAAGCAGTATTATCGCATTTGTTTTGCTTAAGCTTTCATTCTTTTTGGCCAGTTTGCCTTATGTTGCAACTAAAACATAAGGCAAACTGGCCAAAAAGAATAAAAGCTTAAGCAAAATAAACACGGTAATACTGTTTTCAATTCAGCAGTATTACTGCGTTTATTTTGCTCCAGTCTGCATTCTTCTTGGTCCCGCCCGTGTCCCGCCCACACCTCCAGCCGATTTGGCTACCGCCAGCGGTCTTTTGTACCCAATCGGATGGAGGATTGGAGGGGACCCAAAAACCCAGAGACTCCAGGGTCTTCCCCGGAGACCCAGAGAAGGGGTTAAAAACCGGAAGTCTCTGGGGAAAACCCGGAGGTTAGGCAAGTATGCCCCAGTGACATCTCGCAAGCCCCCACAGAAGAACTGCCTAAGTGGAATAACAGGTTTCAAAGTTGGTAATCAGGTTTTGTAACACACCAAACGTCTGCAGACCTTGTATGGTAGGATGTGTACCTGAAACAAACAAATTATACTTGTTTTGAAAGTGTGAGAGTGTGATGGTAGTAATGTATAGAAACAAGAACTTGAAATGTTTTTCCTCTTGAGTTATGCAAGCACTTTGAAGATATACAGGATGATGATCAGGTAGCAGTATTTGCCAATGCACTAATGAAATCCATTTTAAACTTAGCTCTAGGTTCTTAAGGAGATGAACATCAGAGACGTCTGGCTGTTTGGTGCAGGAGTAATGAAGTCCATGAAACCACTGCAAACAGTACAACACAACACAACACTGAAGGTAACTTGTCGAATCAGAAGAAAATGGGATAAGTGCCAAAATCATTGAAGACTGTGGGTGCCATCGACTAGAAGTATACATGTTCTGTGGTGAAATATTCTCCCTCTCCCCTTTAATCCTGGCTTTCCCCTATCCCCATACTCGCCTATCCACCCCTGTCCCCCAAGAATGTGATGATTTTGCTCTGTAGTCCTGTTGAAATAACAGGGCGGATCCAGATAATGAGGGGATTTGGGTTCATACACTTCCCATGGCAACATGGGTCTTGACACACTGCTACATATGATGATCCATCCTTGTATGAAATGTCACAATACAGTGAAATTGTAACCATATTTTTCTTAGTGTACTGAGTGGTAATGCTGTATGATGCCACTTCCTGTGATGTCACGTAGGGGTGTGGCCAAATGGCATCACTTCCTGTGATGTCACATGGGGCATGGTCAAATGACATCGTTTCCTGTGATGTCACACTTGGGGGTGTGGCATTGTGATGTCACTTCCGCTACCCCTGCCATTTTGGTGAAATGACATCCCTGGGTCTTTCGCCTTCACTTTTGCTTGCTTCAGATTCCGGCCATCCTGTTGGTTCTCTGAAGGTTGAGGAAGTTCGGGACTTATCTGATCTTAATTGCACCACATTAAGAGAGGCGGATGTGATGCCCCAACCTTCTGGATCTGGCCCTCATCGCTGGGTTCCTTGGAGGCCATACCTCTTGTTATAGTTAGAGGGTCAGCTACTGCACCCAAACCCAGAGTCTCTCAGTCTCCATGCATGGCTCTTGAGAGGCGGAGGTATGATAGCTGGGACTTAAAAGATGAGGGATTGGAGGTGTTGGTGGATGCATGTAGGCCCTCTTTGAGGTCTATCTATGCGTGCAGATGGAGAATATTTATGGGATGGTGTAGCGAGAGAGGTGCAGACCTGAAGTGCCCCACTTAGGTGGTCTTGGAATTTCTGTTGTCCCTGGTCAAGCAGGGTCTGCAGGTGGGCACAGTCAAAGTGTACATGGCCCCCTTTCTCTATTTAAGAGACAGCCAGACCAAGGCTCTTTCTTTTCAGTCCATGTAGGGGCCCAGGTTCTGAAGGGCTGGTAAATATGTTTCCTCCAATCCCTTTTATAGTCCCAGCTTGGGATAGTCATCGGCCAGACGTGTAAGTACATTGTAGGTGCTGTTGTGTAAGGCCTCAATCGTGCAATTCTTTAAAGAGAAAGATACTTTAAAGGTTGAACCAACATTTCTTACCTAGGTTGTTTTGGAATGTCATGTCCCCCAGAGTATTGAGTTACCAGTCTATTTGCGCCTCCTCACCCTTCGAAGGAAGAAGAGAGGTTTCACAGATTGGACCAAAAATGGGCATTTAGTTTTCATGTGGCCAAAAAGACCAGCTGTTCATTGCATTTCCTCACTCAAGGTTTGGTTGCGCTGTAACCAATTAAACTTTAGCCTGTCGGATTGTCCTTTGTATAACAGAATGCTATGCAAGAGCAGGTAAGCAGGTCCCCTTCGTGTCTCTGGGTCTTTTCCATTAGGGGTTTTTGTGCTTCTTCCACTCTACAAAGGGGAATGCCGGTGACAGACATTTGTCCTGCTGCAACATGGGCGTCCCTTCACACGTTTTCAAAGCATTACAGCTTAGACGTGTCTAGGAGCAGGGACGCTGCTTTGGTAGTGCAGTTTTAGAGAGCTTTTTCGTTTAAAGCTTTCAGCCCACCTCCTCTTGAGGTTGTTCCTGTGGGAGTCTATCCAGGTGAGGAATCTGTGTGAGAATGCAATCCATTGAAGTAAAAAATACTTATTGGTAATGTTCTTTCTATGGATTCTTCTCCCACAGATTCCTCATCACTCTTCCTTCCTTTGCCACTAATGAAAGCTCCTAAAAGATTCTTGTGGGCGAGTAACAAATAAAATGTCCACAGCTGGCACGAATTGGGCCATATGGACTTTGAGCCATCAGTTTTGGCAGTTGTTTAGAAAAAAACAGACAAAAGAAAATGTCACTTTCCTTACAAAAAAAATGTTTTTTATGTGTTTCTGTGACGTGGGAACAGATTCCATCAGCAAATGGGGAAACGTGGGGAAATGAGTTAGAGAAGCTTAGTGCATACTATAAGTACGGAATCTTTGAACAGCTAATTAATTATACTAGCTTGAAGTCACCGGGGTCTGCAAATGTACTATGGGCGGCAGAGTTCTTTCCACTGCCACCCTGACCTTGTGGAACACTCTCCCTTTGTGCATTCGGATTATTACAGATCACTTATCTTTTCAAAAAGCTTTGAAAACCTTTTTGTTTAATTCTTAGTGGGGATGGCTTTGTAATTTTCTTTTCTCAGTCTCTGTTCCTTTTTGTTACCAGTAGCCAGCACCAGGATACCTTTTTTAGTCACAGTCGCGCTTATCAAATGCCAAAACAGTACAAAACATAAGTGTGGCTGTCATCGTCATGTCCGGAGAAGAGAAGTTCCATACGAGAGCCAGTGAGGTGTTGTTCAGCTGAACTGCGCCTCTGTCGAGTTTTTTCGTGCACAGTTGGTGCTTGACAATATCTATCCAGATGAGGAATCTGTGAGAGAAGAATCCATAGAAAGAACATTAGCAGTAAGTTACTGTTTCTTCTTTGCTTTTTCAATGGATCACGTGATTTCCAAATGTGGGTAGCAATAAACATGTTTTCTTACCTTTATTTTCTCACAGATGTTGCAGAGGAAAGCACAAGGTTCAGCAACTGCCCAGAGCACTGGCAGGTCCTTGTCAGAGATTAAGAACTGTGAGGTACATGGAATTCACATGTTGACATCACACCTACCGATGCCCTTCCCACTCTTGCAAGGCCTGTAAATTATTAGAAAATGCTGAGTATGCCATGTCGCTTGCATCAATACCACCTGTGCCCGCACAACAAAAAAGCAAGGGTATTGTAGTTGAGTGGGTGGGATTTACTGAGCCCCTCTCTATAAGAAAATCCAGCACTCTGGAGAATAGTAATCGGGTCACCAGAAGAGTACCAGAGACAGGACACCATCTAAATCCATTCCTAGTTCATTAGCACCTGCATTCGAAGAAATCAGTAATCGACTTGTGGATGTTTCAGAAAGGCAATGCTCCTGCTTGGTGCACATGACCAAACTGGTCTGAATCGTACAGAGGCTTGTAGTAAGGGAGTTAGTTCTGCCCATATGCATTGCAAATCAGAGCAGACAGAATGATATGACATGATAATTTATTTAGATCGTGCTCATACACAAGTGTTTCAGAGCGCGACAAGGCAAGGGAGGGGAACGGGAGAACAAAACAGCAATCTTACTAGGCCCAGTGACATTGAGAACGCGCAAGTGCATGGGAAAGGGAAAGGGGGAAAGTGCATGGAAGGGGGAGAGTGGAAAGTTCGGAGCAGAGGAGAACAGATAATTAATAATAAATAAAATAAATGGATAATCGAGGCAATAAACAGTGGTAGTGCAGCCAGCACGTGGCAAGTGCTGTGTTTAAGCCAGCAGACTGGGTAAGTCTGATAAATGCAGAAAGAGAAGAAAAAATAAAAAGAAAGGGGGTGGGTCGAGGGCTGTATGGGTACAGATACAGTCCCCAGTGCGAGGGGTGGACAGGATACAGTTCAGGAGGGTGGCAGGGTGAGCAGGTACCTGGGACAGAGGGTGGCCAGGTGCATGGTGCCAAGAGAGAACAGATCAGCAGGGGAGAGGTGGAGCGAAGGCAGAAGCAAAGAGGAAGGTCTTGAGGTGCTTCTGGAACCAGAGATGGTTCTCCTCAAGTTTTAGCACTTGCACTTGTAAAGTTCTGTGGATTTGCTAACCAATTCTGTACATAAGGTCCTCAAGGAGAACCTGCAGCAAACAATGTACTTTTGTGGGGTGATGAGCCCATGAATGGTAACGAAGAGGCATGTTAGTTAGTGGCTGGGCCATAGAAAAGGCTTACTAATATAAAAAGGGCTATAACCTGCTAACCATTGGAAACGTTGGTAACCCTACAGGTGATTCATGCAAGTAGTCCTCTACACCAACTTCCTCAGCATCATGCCCAACACCAACTGTGCCAGCTGTTGATTACAACAGAGTTAGTACCGGAGGTTCCAATGAAGATACACAAAACAGAAAGGAGAAAAATGTATCCAACTTACATTAAATACGTTTTCTGGGAGATCCACCAGGGGGCGCAGAGATGGTCTGACGCATCTCGGCTCGTCTCCCCGCCAGGGCGCTGATTGAGGGTCCCGAGCCCCCCCCGAAACCCCCAGAGCGAGGAGCCGACACCACCCCCACCCACACGAGTGCCACGGGCGCCCCCGGCCCGAATTTGGGACCCCAAGGTGGAACCGTGCCGGAGAACGAAGCCTCCGAGTTTTGAGGGACGGAAGCCCCTCTCCCCTGCGGCGCCGCGGCTCCGCGGAGATCTACTCTGCTCCCGGGCCTGAGCGAGGCATGCAAAGAGGTTGGCGACCCGGGCTGGCGGCTCCCCCCCCTGCCGTGTGCAGTCCCGCGGGGGTCGGGTGTACCTGGGGGCACCCGCGGCAGATCCGGGAACGTGAAGCGGCCCCGCGAAAGTACGGCGGAGTTGTGGGCCTGGTCGAGGCCTATGGGACCAGGTGAGAAGCGGAGCACAGCGGCCCACAAGTGAGTGGGTGGAACTGGAGGAGCCCGTGTAGGGCGTACTGGAGTCTCGGGTGGGGGCTCGCACTGGCCCATGCTGGCAACCCACGGCCTTCCACGGTTTTCCACGTGTGGCGACCTCGCACCCAGGAGGTGAGGCAGTGCTGGCCCAGTCTGGGCAGCCCCCCTGGGGACTGACGGCACCGCAGGAAGAGACAGGAGCGAGGCTGGGGAGACTCAGCGACACACATACAAGCCTCGGAGGGGTCACGGGAGTCGGGGTGTCCCCCGAGCACCGCATTTCCTAGGCGGACTGACTTACCGCGCGGGGCCCTATTGGGAGAGCTGTGCCCCGGCAGGCCACACCCCAGGTCCGACCACCGGTGCGTTGAAGGCCCTCACAGCTCAAACGGGAGCACAGTCGCGCAATCTGGGGAGGAGAGAGGCGAGGAGAGAACTCAGTGGAGGACAAAACAAAACCTATGGGAGGGAACTAGCCCGGGACTAGGACCCCAGGTGCTGGGTCTTCGCTCCCAGCCCCCCGGCGGCGCTGTCTCTGGGTGGGCCAGCAGGTCACGTTGAACCTGAATTTCTGGGGGAACCCCCCGCGGAGCAGGGATGCTTGGGGAGAGTCGATGAACTGGAGAGAATCCCTACAGAAGTTTCGCCGGTCGTCCCCTGATCCCCCGAGACCACCTGGAATGGCGACCCAGACGCAACAGGAGCCGGCCGATGCTAGCTCGGTCACCAGAGGCATGGCAGCCCTACTGGAAGAAATTAGAGGCTTTAGGGCGGATATTGCTCTGAGACTGGACACCTTAGACAAAAAGGTGGACAATATTGATGACAGAGTCCAGGCACTAGAGAACACCACAGCCTCGAGTGACATCTTTGAAACACAATTCGATATGCGCCTGTCGGAGCTCGAGAGAAGAGAAGAGAGATGCTCTTTAAAAATGGACGATTTGGAAAATAGGGAACGCCGCTGTAACCTACGTTTCCTAGGCTTCCCGGAACACGAGGGGGAAACTCAAGCAGACGTCATCAAGGCGGTCAATGCAGTAATAGGGGTACTCTTCGATGGAGCCAATACCAGCGAACCCACCATTGACAGGGCCCACAGAGCGGGTGCACCCTCCAGAGGCCCCAGATCCGTCTTAGTTCGCTTTCATTACTTCTCGGAAAAGAGCAGGATCTTGGAACTGGCTTGTAAGAAGGGCCCTGTGGAGTGGGAGGGGGCCCGGATTTCGGTGTATCAAGACCTGTCGGCCTTCACCCTTGCAAGACGCCGCCTCTGCTCCCCGCTGACAAAGATGCTCCAATCCTAGGGGGTCCGCTACAGGTGGGGATATCCTTTCTCCCTCTCCTTTGAATTCGAGGGCTACAAGTATGCCCTGATTACTGAAGATGATATCCAGAGAGTGTCAGGTGAACTTTTGGACAATTCAAACGTGGAACTGGGGGAGCACGAACGCGAGCGAACACCGACAGGCCCTAAAGGGAACAAAGCTCCCAAGGAGAGGCGCAGGGTGCGAGGTCAGAGGAAATTTAGGAGAATGACCCCAGCTTCGCCGGGCCCTCCAAATAGTTGAAGCGAACATTTGGAGCCTGACGACTAAACCGGCATCTGCCTATGCGAATGGAGGGTGATGTAGCTGTTTGTACTTTACACTGAACATGGGGGTGGGGGGGTCTCGGAGTGTTGATTATGACGAGTTATTGAGCCTGAGGGGGGGGAACAATGGTGGCCTGGACTGGCGATCGGATGAAGCCATGGAACGACCAGGCGATTAGGGGGGAGGGGGGTGGGGGGGAAAAGGGGGAGTTATGTTGCTGGGGTTACAGTTACAATGTGCCAAGTTTTTCGGGTATTCCCGCACCCCTGGGGCTGTCTCATATCGTCAGTGGGTTGTGGAAGTATTGTGGGAGTATAAACGCTTGCTTTTCTAAGAATTGAGCTATGAGCTTTTATCTGTACTTTAATGGATGATTCGCTCCAATTCTTGACAGTGGGGTCATTGAATGCTCGCGGGCTTAACTCGCCTACGAAGAGGTCCCTAATTGTGAGGGAATTTGCGAGGCTGCGACTTCACTTTCTTTTTGTGCAGGAGACTCACTGGGTTCGGGGAAAAGAGCCCAAGCTCAGGGCCAGACCCATAGCTCAGATGTACTCGGCCTCTGTTCAGTCTAAGAAGCGGGGAGTAGCTTTGTTGATTTCTCCTGGGGCCCATTTTGCGTTTAAAGCCTTAAAAGCAGACCCAGAAGGCCGGTATCTCATGGTGAAGGGGGAGGTGAGGGGTCGTTTGTTCACACTGGTTTGCATATATGCTCCGAATGAAGCGCAGGATACCTTCTGGGAAGGGATGAGAGGGATAATAATGTCATTTTCTGAAGGTACCCTTCTGGTTGGGGGAGATTTTAACATGGTGCTTTGCCCCGAGAGAGATAGGAAATCTGATAAGCCTTGCCCCAATGTCCGTCACCACAAGAAGCTGGCGTTGGCCTTCCAGGAAGTGAATGGGGAATTAGGTTTGGCTGACACGTGCATCCCTGTGAAGGGCCGGAACCCAGATTACACCTATTATTCAAAGACACATTCTGCCTTCTCCCGTATTGATTACATCCTGGTTGACGCCTCGCTGCAGGGAGAGGTCACTAGTTCAGAAGTGGAGATTGTCCCTTGGTCGGACCACGATATGGTAAAGATTAAGATTGGCCTTCCTCCTGTCCCGGCAGCTGGATCCCGATGGAGGTGTAATGACCTGCTTCTGCAGGACAGGGAGATTCGCCAATCCCTCCTAGCAGCCATTGAGGAATACTTCACTCTCAATGACAATGGCGAGGTTGGAACTATGGGAGTGTGGGAGGCATTTAAGGCAACTATTAGGGGCACTCTCATTGGTTCTGGTTCCAGGAGAAAGAAGGAGAGGGAACGTGAGGAGAAAGTGTTAAAGGACAAAATAGCAGCCCTCCAGCCGGGGGGGAAGTTAAGGTCACAGATGTTCCCCGGACAATGGGAGGAACTACAGGGGTTGCGAACCAGGCTGGCAGACCTCCAGGTGGGTCAGACGGAAAGGAAGCTTGCTTTTTTGAAGCAGAGGTACATGGAAAGGGGGGAAAAGGCGGATAAAATTTTGGCTTGGAGACTTCGAGACCTGAGAAATAGCAGGAGGGTGAACTCAATTCATACCCCGGAAGGGGACTCGACCGCGAGAGATACCAAGATAGCTGAACAATTCAGGCTATATTATGAAAAGCTGTATCGCTCGGAATATACAGGGGATGGGAACGACGTTGACAGCTTCCTGGACTCCCTCCCTGTTCTGGGCCTTCTCCCGGACAAAGCGGATTCTCTCGAGAGTCCCATCTGCCCGGAAGAGGTAATAGATACTATATCCTCTTTGAAGAGCGGCACAGCCCCGGGAGACGATGGTTTCACAGTCAAATTCTACAAGACGTATAGGTCCACGCTAGCCCCATTCATGGCTAAGATGTTCAATGCGGCTCTTGTCCAAGGTTCCCTCCCTCCCACGATGATGTCAGCCTTGATTGTTGTCCTGCCTAAAGAGGGCAAGGATCCCTCATATTGCCAATCATATCGCCCCATATCCCTCCTTAATACCGATGTGAAAATATTAGTCAAGCTCCTAGCGAATAGACTGGCCAAACTGCTCCCCACCCTAGTGCATGGAGATCAAGTGGGCTTCATCCCGGGCCGCCAGGGGTCAGACAATATAAGGAAAACCCTCGACCTCATGCATGAGGCATCTAGACAGGGAGTGGAAGGGTACCTCCTCTCACTAGACTCAGAAAAGGCCTTCGACCGTGTCGAATGGCCGTACATGGGCAGGGTCCTCCGAAAGATGGGGCTGGGTGACAATTTCTGTGGGTGGGTCGCAGCACTCTACAATGGCCCTTCGGCGAGAGTCCTGGTCAATGGGGGCACCTCTGAGCCCTTTTCCCTCTCTAGGGGCACTCGGCAGGGATGTCCCCTGTCGCCCCTACTGTATGCCTTGGCAATGGAGCCTCTAGCCATAGCGGTTAGGAATGACCCGGAAATTACGGGCATACAGTGTGGCGAGTGCGAGTTTAAGCTTTCCCTCTTTGCAGACGACATTTTGAGCTACCTAACCAACATCCAAGATTCCTTACCCCGGCTGTTTGATCTTGTACACCTCTTCGGCTCCTTTTCTGGACTGAAGATAAATGCGTCCAAATCAAGTATCATGCCCATGGGCTTGGGGGATCAGGACATTGGAAATAACACCGATATTCTTGGGGTTAGAATTGAACGGGTATCCACTAGGTACCTCGGCACCACCATCCCCAGGGATCTATCCCAACTATACCAGAGCAATTTCCCGGAGATCCTCGCTCAAGTCAGTAATGACCTCAGGCGTTGGGCACCCCTCACGCTTTCCTGGCTTGGGCGCATGGTCACAGTGAAGATGAATATCTTGCCCCGCCTCCTCTATCTATTCGCAGCGCTTCCCATTGTGATACCCGAGTCTTTTTTCGAGGTGCTTCAATCTAGAGTTCTCATGTTCATTTGGAACGGTAAGAGGCCAAGGGTCAAGACCTCCACCCTGACCCTCCCGAAGTCCCATGGAGGTTTCGGCCTCCCCGACTTCCGGCTTTATTACAAAGCAGCCGAGCTCCGGGTGATGTTGGAGCATATGCGGGACGACATGGGCACATATTGGACATATATTGAAGACGTTCACACCCACCCGAAAAAAGTTAGAGACCTCTTATGGGCCTCTCCAAGGGTTCTCCCCTCTCAAATCAGAACACACCCCACCCTAGCGGCCCTGTGGGCACTATGGAAACCCAATAAAGCTAATAAACTATTGTCATCATGGCCCTCACCGCTGTCATTGCTCTGGGGCCCCCCCATAGATCTGGGCTCTAGGGGTTTCCAGGACACTCAGGCCTGGTCTGATATGGGGTTGGAGAGGGTCTCCCAACTCTTGCGGGAAGAGGGCTTTATAGAGTATGGTAGCTTGATCGAGGCTTTGGCAGATAGCCCCCCCACGGTCTTTGAATACCTGCGGTTGAAAGGGATTTTGACCCACCCTAGGTGGGCCGACCAGCTTGGACGCCCCCTCACTCCATTTGAAACCATATTGGCTAAAAGTATAACTCGGAAGGGCTCGATATCCAAATTTTACGGGGTTTTGATAACTGCTGACCTAGAGGGTAGACAGCCCTTCAAAAGCATATGGGAAGAAAGGCTGGGCATGCCACTGGATGACCACACTTGGAGGGCTGTATTTAAATGTATTTTCTCGGGTTTCCTGTACACCGCTGCCATGGAACATAGTTTCAAGATCCTTCATTCGTGGCATCGCCCCCCGGCCTTGTTGTCCAAGATGTTTCGGGATGTGTCCCCCTTTTGCCCAAGGGGCTGCCCCCAACGGGGAACCTGGTTTCACATGTGGTGGGGTTGTCCGGCCATACAGGTTTATTGGTCGGAGCTGCTCAGCTGGATTAAGGATATCGAGGGGTTTAGCCCGTCTCTTCATCCCCTGGAGGTTCTGTTGGGCACTCCCATGCCAGAGACTGAAGCTAATGTGTATCCCAAGGTCATCGGTGCCATGCTGCGAGCAGGGAGATTGGCGCTGGCCCAAAAGTGGAAGAGCGCCCTGGCTCCCTCTAAAGAGGAATGGCTCTGCAAACTTAGGATGATCTTTGTATATGAAAAAATTACTGCAATAGCAAATGATACCATGACTGATTTTGCACAAGAATGGACTGCAGTTCTTCTGCATGATGATTGTGTTTCCATGAGGCTGTAGAATGAATACTGAACTAGGTTGTGATGACATACCCTCCTACACCTCCCATGAACCCAAGATGACTCCTGATCGATGGTCCTCTTTTCGAGCCCCGCTGTCTCAAGTAATATTTATTGCAATCATGTGATAAGCAAGTGTGCTCCCCTATGGTTGGAGAGTTTGCAACACCCCAAGACTTGGCATGTTATTTGTTTGGGGGGGAGGGGTGTGAGGGGGGCAAGGGGGAAGGGAGTTAATGTAAAAAAAAAAAAGTGAAAATAATACTGACAACTTGGTTCACTTTGATGTTTTTGCCGGTTGGGCCAGCATTCTCGCGCAACCTCATTTGCGTATTGTCAATAAAAACAATTTGAAAAAAAATACGTTTTCTGTAAAGTAAATATTTTTATGGGTTTTGTCGAAAAAAAATTAAGAAAAAAAGCATTTTTGAATTGTTTTTAAAAAAAGCAGTCTGACATTTTAAAAAATTGCTGATTGAACTGTACTTTCCCAAAATAATATTTGGAGGTCATTCCATAACAACATTTGTTGATTCCATATGCCTACCCCTAGTTACTGTTGCTGCACTCTGCTCATGTGTAAGTTTCACAAATGTTGCGCCACACTAGCAGTGCTGCTCTATGAGGTGACATATCATAGGGCTTGAACATTCAGAGCTAGAAATATGTATTGTGACGGAGTGGCCCAGCACAAATAACCACGCTGACTCTTGTGGTAGGTCCGAGGGTGCTTATTTGGGACTTCACAAATACTTTGTCCCAAGGGTTCTCAGGTAGTTCTCAGCCTGATCAGGTCCTTGGGAAATCGGCACTCGAGCCGTCACTCTCTCTCTCTCTTTCTCCCTCTGTCTCTCTCTCTCGCTCTCTCTCTCTCTCTCTCTCTCACTCTGTCTCTCTCTCTCTCACCTACCCCAGCCATTACCCTCCTCCCTAACTCAGGCATCCTTAACAGTGTTAGTACTATTGATCAGTGCCACCTGTGGTCTTCTGAACGGGACCAATGATGTTTCCCCTAAGAAGATGGCTGTCTGTCTAGGGATCTTCTAGCTGTCCCTAACCTAGCCCGCTTAGTACTGTAGGGGCGCCATGGGATGGTGTCTCCTTCCGCCCACCTCCACCTGTTCTTCTTGCACACACAGTCTCACCTGACCCTTCCTTACACTAGGCTCCAAGATGCTCTCCTCCCACGGTACTACTGTCTCTCCGATCCCACACTCCACCTTCCTACATTCACCCTTCGATGTCACAACTCTCCTTAGTCCTCTTTCTCCAACCACCACTCTACTACCAATACCTCTGCTACTTCTCCTTCCATCCTCCTCACTACTACTCCAGCTTCTACTCCCACTCTACTGTTACCACAACTACCTCTCAGCTGTTCATTTTAAGCCTAGTACTACTACTACTCTCACTAAAACTGTCCCACTCCTGTCCCTTCCAACCTTGTTGGGAGCACTCACTACCACTCAATACTACCAACTACTACTTCCTACTACATCTACCACTCCCAACTACTACTACCTTCTACTCTATTGCTATTTCATACACACCTTACTATCACAAGCAAATACTCCACAGACCCCGCCTTTCACCAAATGCTTCTGCACTCCTGTTGTGCTCTTCCCCTCTGGTCTCTCAGACATCCTCCTCCACCTCCTGTCCTTACCCAATTAACCCACACTAAACCACTCCCATACACAGACCTAAATACCCCACCCCCTGCCCAGGATGGCCACTTAGCGTATCCAATAGATTACCTCGCTGAAGGGGCGTGATATGGGTAGTCTATGGGAAGGGCTTTAAAGTTCTTGTAAGCCACGCCCCTTCTTCATGTAGTCCTGCTGCGTTTTTGCAGGACCCGTTTTTATACTATCTAGTGGAGTCTAGTGGAGTTGTTGCCATGGTCTTCATGGATGCCTTTCATTACTAGAAGACCCTGGTGGCTTAACTGGGGGTCCCTGAGGGCAGGCTCCAGTAGGCTCTGTCTACTGGAACCTCACTCTTGCTGTGTTTTGTGTTATGGTGGTCCTTCCGGCACTGACTCTGCCTCCCCATCTCTCTACTTTGGTGCTCTTTGGGCTACTGTTGTACTGGGCCAACTGGCATGGCCTGGGTTCCCCACATACCACTGAAGGTAAAAAGGGTCTGGGAGAGGGTCTGTTCACAGACATTCCGCCACCTGCTGGGGCATCGGGCATCAGGCTCCCTCCCTCCAATGACAGGGCCTATTTCTAGGCCTTGTCAGACACCTCCACCCTTCCTTCTATGTCCTCTTTTGGAGTTTCCTCTCTCCGAGTTATTTGCTGGCTGGGAATATCTGGATAGATTGTCTACATTAGTTTGCATTTTTTTTCTGTCATTTCTCCCTTTCTTGTATCTGTGAGAGCACCGCTCCTAGTCCTACAGTCGAGGTGTCTGTTTGCAGTGTGAACTGTTGGTCAAAATTTGACTTTGTGAGGCCCAGACTCTTTGAGAGGGTTTCCCTTAATTTCTCCAAAGCTTGCTGGGTTGATTGGTCCCAGCGAATAAGGTTGGGCTGATCTTTTGTTAGTTTATCTGTAAGGAGGGGCAGCCTTGTCAGAGAAATTGGCAATAAACCTTCAGTAGTTTCCAACCATTCCCAAAAAAGCTTGTACATCCCGCTTAGTTACAGGTCTGGGGGCACACCTGATGAGTTCCACTTTGGCTTTTTGGGGAAGAACCTGACCATTCACAACTTGGAACCCCAAATATTTAACGGAAGAGTGGGCCATATGGCACTTGGAGAGATTGGCTGTAAGGTGGGTCTTGCACAGCTGGTTACGCACCCCTGGAGGTGTTCTAGGTGTTCATGCCAGGAACGACTTTAGATAACCATGTGATCAAGGCAGGCCCCTGAAAATGTTCTGCAAGGGGCTAATATCTGGTCCATTAATCTTTGAAAGTTTGCCGGGACACCATGTAAACTAGAGGGAAGTTCTGTAAATTGGAAGAGCCATCCAGGGTGGAGTGGAGAACACAATCTTAGGCTTATCAGTCTCAGCTAGTGGATCTTGCCAATATCCCTTAGTTAGATCCAGGGAAGAAAAATATTTGGCATTGCCCAATGTCTCTACCAATTCGTCGATTTGAGGCATCAGGTATGCATCAAACTTCGAGATCTCATTTAGCTTTCGGAGGTCTATGCAGAATCACAATGTTTGATCAGGTTTTAGGACCAATACCATGGGAAATGACCACTCTCTGTGAGATCTTTCAATGACCCCAAGCTCTGACATTTTCTTTAATTCTTCACGGACTAGTACCTTCCTTGCTTCTGAGAACTGATAGGGCTTTAGGCGTACAACCCGTCCTGGGGGATCTTGATGTGGTGTACTACTCCTTCAATCATTCCTGGTTTCGTAGAGATGACATCGGGGTATTGGTCGAGAAGCTATTCCAACTGCTGTTGAGCGCCAATGTTAATGGTAATGTTAAAAGATATTTTTACCGTGCACTATTACCACCGGAGTGGTCTCCTGGCGCTCTGGAGATGTCAAGTCTAGTTGGCATCTCTACCCCGTGTTATTTGCGTATAGTAGCAGCAGTTGGGTGTTGCTATTATCCTCGCACTCTTTGAGTTAATTGACTCGCTAGACTTCCGTCAACCTGCTTATTGTAACCTTGTTGTGGCGGTCCTCATGGCACTTACTCTGCCTCCCCAACTCTCTGCTTTGGTGCTCTGTGGACTACTGCTGTGCTGGGCCAACTGGCATGGTCTGGCTTCCCCACATTCTGTTGCCGTGCTGGGGCCACCTGCCTCTCTCTAGTGTCTTGATGTTGCACCACCATCCCCACTGCTGCAGATGTAGGTACGAAGGGGCTGGAGGGGTTCTGTTTGCAGAGATTCTGATACCTACAGGGGCATCAGTGACTTTGCACTGACTTTGCACTGCAAAAATACACTTTGCACCACTCTGTGAATCAGGGGGTTTGTTGGCAGTGCAAAGTCACTTTGCACCAGTGCAAAGTCACTTTACACCGTGTTAAAAATCCATGAATCAGGTCCTAAATTGCCACATTCTGTTAATCTAAGGCTAATCCAAAAGTGTCTCTGAAGCCATGGAAGTTTTTTTGAAACTGCGCACTCTAGTAGAGCTAGAGAGACAACTGCCAGAGAGAAAACTGGACGATACATAATTAAGAGAAAGAGCATTGCTAGACGGTGCTCTGAAAGGTGCAACAGTCCAGTTACAGAAAAGAAGCATTTAGATTGCTGCATTTTGAGTAATTAAATTCAGAACCAAATAAAGATTAAGACATTCTCTGAACTTCTACCTTCTGGCAAACAGTGTGTAATCCCTGAAACTGTCCTCAACCTGACAAGGCCACCAGGTGGAAGACTCTAATGAAGGGAACATGGTGATGGCAAGAGACCATAATGAACAAGAGTAAGAGATTTCAGGGCAACCGTTGCATTGTGGAATACAAAATACAATCCCAAAGTCTGATCAATGCACAAATTGGAGAACTGAGCCATAGAGTGAAAGGGCGACGTCCCAAATCTGGGTACAGACTTTCAGAAACACTGGCCAAATCCTAGCAACTTTATTTTAATTTAGAACTTGAATTTGAGATTAATTCTACTCTTTCGGTGTGCCATCGAAGCAGGTAAACCTTTGGCACCCGCCAGGCCCAACTCGAGCAGGCACACCCAACATTGGCTATCCTTGCTGAGTGACTTGCACTTTGAATGGCTGAACATATAACATGGAACTTGTGTCTCATATCATTACCCACCTCAACAGAAAATGTGTTGCGATCAATGTCGGTTGGCTTTGTACAATAGCCCAACTTTCTAACAACACGTTCATGATTACAGGCACCACGTGGCCAGAGGGGCTTAGGGCAAAAGCTGTTAACGTAACAAGATATTCTACCCCAGCATTCGCCACAGGGACATGACCCAAACAGAAACAACACCACAGCATTGCGCGATCTCGATGTCACCTGGCCTAGTAGGATCGCTGTCTCTGTCTTCCCTCTGCTTCCCCTTCCTTGCCTCGTCGCGCCGTGAAACACTTGTGCATAGGCGCATTATAAATGCCATATCATATCATATGCCCCAGTAGCCACTTCTCCTCTTACTACTCATGGGCTGTAAAGGACTAAGTGGCATTTGACTGTGATGGACCAATCTTCCACCTCCTATGCTGATGGCACACTTGGAAGCGCCTTGACATGTCTTCAATGAGCTTGTGGTAGCGGAGGCACATATAGCAGTGGGAAAAATAGATGGAATTCATAATGCGGAAAAATAGGTGAACTCAGAGCAAAATGTGCCAGTTTTGCTAATTTCGCCCTAGAGCAAAATTGCCCGTTTGGGGCTGTGAAACATTAGGGGCTAAAAAATCAAAGGTTTGTGAAAAAAATGAAATGTGTGATGTTTTCTCACCCGAGCTTCCTTTTTTGTAGCAATTTGGCTTTTTAAAAGGACTGTGAAATTTCAGAGAAAAATAAAATTTGAATAAAAAGTGGCGGAACAGGAAAATTATTGGAGGGAAATTTTGTTCTGCCCACCCATACGCACAGACTCCAGCCGCGACTGACACTTCAGCAGCCCAAAGCCAGTAGGCACTGGCAACAACACCTCTTCCTAGCAACAAATACCTTCCCATCATGCACAATTCCAATAACACGGGTGTAGGGGCCCAAACCGAAAGATTTGGTGAGGTCGCAATGAGATACATTGTAAAATGTATGTGCTTTAGGCTTCTCGGCTAACCCTACTGGCTGCTGTAAATATTACAGGCGCCATCTTAGATGAGCTTTGTAGGGACTGAAAGTCCCTACTTGTTATCCAGCTGCTGACCACTCAGATCACCACTTAGCTGCTAACCAGCACAGTGAGGAAATGTGCATGCTGTCTGCCTAGACAATTCAAAGGCATGAGCCACTGCCACATTTATTTTTAATGGGTTTGACGTGGTTTTTAACTTGAACTTTGATATTAGCCTTGATTTGATGTTCTTAATTGCTTTCTTCACTTGAAAAGTACGTTAATATTAAATGTTTTCCTATTGTTGCGGCTAAAAATAGTCACTTTGTCATAATGTAACCTAAAGCACTTGAAGGACCGAGACAGGTCCCTGGTAAGTAGGTACATGTGTTCTTGTCTCGTTCATATGAAATGTCTTCCCGGGTATGTTGAACAGCCTGGTGCGGAGACGTTTTTATCAGAGGGAAAAGGGGCATTTGCCCAGGGTCCCCACCTTGCAGGGGGGCCCCAGAAGGCTGCCTGATATAAAGAGGTAAGATTCCATTGTTCACCAGACTTAAAAAGCACGCGTCAGGATATTTTATGGCGTGCTGCTAATGCCCTAAACCTATTGTCTGCCTCCTTTGACAAGTGCATTCGTCCTTGATCAATTCATCATGTAATGCTTTCTGTGTTCACTGTCGTAAGCATAGTTTGTGTGTTCCTTTCGGCGCAACTCCTGTAGTATTCTTTCCTTCCTGTGAGGATTATGTTGATCATGTGCAATGGCCAAATTTGAAATGCATTTTGATAAATTGAGTGCCACAATGGTTCAGAAATGTGCTCAGCATGTTAAGAGCTCACCGCAATGATATGTGTTCATATGCAAGATTAAATCAGCACATTGCAGTAAGGCTGGCTGAGCCTTTCCTACATCTGATGTTTATAAACCTGCCTGCATAGTTACTTGATTTTGCAGAACAACATCTGCTATTATCAGCAATGTACCTGCACCAGCTAGGGGTTGCTATAAAAACTAACATGTCATCCGTATGGTGAAGGTCTAGAAATTAGCTTGGATCACCTCCAACGATGAGCATAAACTGTTAGTCCAACAGGTGAATAGTATCCAAATTCAAGACTGTGGAACCAAAGCGTTTGTGTGTGTATCCTGGCTTTGCCAGCAGACGATACAATGATCCTGGTCAAATAATCTAATATCTCTTACATTACTGTGCTGTGTTCTGTGAGGTTTGCCTTCTTGCATGCTGCTGGCATAATTCGGCCCATAATTTGATCTTTCCTCTTATTTAGGCCAGTTGAGCGGAAGGGGTGGTAGACAGAAGAGAGTGGACTGGATGTTGCAGACCTGGGGCAAGTATATTTCAAGGCCTGCTCGTTTGACACAACAAACAGTTTGCTTTTTTGTAAAAGTCAAAGGTTTTACTGCACGTTTATAAATGACAATTTCACAAGCCAGTGTTTTGAAAGTATGTAAAGCTTTAAAATACGAATGACAAACGCAGATTAAATCTGTTGAATCACATTGATTGGTACGCTGGCATTTATATACTTCCCTTGATGGAGAGAATGAAGCTAGAATCACTCCCATTTTGCATAACACCCTTCTATAATATTTTGTTTTAAATATTGACATGTTTGGTAAGGGGATTTGTGCACTTTTCAGGCCAGTTTTCTAAAATGAGATTATTTTAGTTCATGGTAAGAACTGGAAAAGAAGGTGTTCAAATACAGAAATTGCAGAGATGGCACACATCCCAGCTTCATCACTTAACCAATGTGTAATCCTGGGCATCTCAATGAATCTTGTATTGCATAATCTCTCAAAATTGCTTTTTCTTTCATTCATACATAAACATATTTCAATGTTGCTCCCGATGAAGAGATAAAGTCCCAAAACGCTTGAGCCATGGATCTCAAGATGTATCAAATTGAACAATGGACTACTTGTTTGTACTAAAAATAATTTCTTTGAGTATATTAAATCCAACCAAACTAACCACTGTTATTCTGAATTGACTAGACATGTATTGCATTTCTTAACGTTTGACAGTTATCAGTTAGATGCAGGGGGCGGGAGTATCCTTACCTATGGGATACTTGATCTGTGTCCTTGATACTTAACACCCTTTGTGCCACGGTGTTGCTTCCTTGTGCACCTTTACTTATATGGAATATCCGACATTTTTAAATTACCTCACCCACCCTCTTGAAAAATAAGATGTGCTAGTAAGAACCTATTTCTGGTTACAAAGACGACAAACGCACACAGAAAGATATACAATTCCTTCTGGTATTAATTATTAGTAGACTGCAAAGTGAGTCTGTGATGGTTGTTCATGGTCTTGTCCAGAACACTCTTGTGTGAACAGTAAAAGACGCATAAACAAATCAATTGTTTACAGAGGAGAGGACAAACCTATACTTTCTTGCCCCTGGTCTCTACTAGTTTGTTCCTTTTTATATATATATATTAATATATGCAGCATGTGCAAAAAAGAGTGAGGCATTGTGACCCAATCAGGCTCATTAGGAGTACCCCAATCTGGAAAATGCTGGTAATTCCGCCACCAGCTTTTTTACCAGACCAGGGAAACACAAGTTTGGGCAGTGAACTACCGGCTGGCCTGACTTGTCGGAAGTTCAGGCCCCCTACCAGCAAATAAATGCCGGAATCACTGGCACCAGTGATTTGAAATGTTACATGTGCTTTCTTTTGGAATAAAGTTATGCATTCATGAAAACAAAACATAATCTTTGATGTCCTGGGTGTTAATGTTAGCATTGCATGGCGGTGGCACGAGTTATGGTTGCATAGCTTACCATAACTGGTGAATTTCTTTCATTTTTCAATTTTACTTGTAACCATGACGTCCCCTTAACAACATTTTTCCAATGTATTTGATAGATTTTTATTAGTGCAACTTAACCATAATGTCCCTTTAACACACATTTTCCTGTGAATTTCATGGGTTTTATAGAGTGAACAGTTTTGATGATGTTACATCACTGGATATGAGTTATTAATAATTCCTCTTTTATCATATATGAAAGAATTATAAAGCTCCTTTAACAAACACATTTTTTGCAATGCAAACTGATGTGTGTCGGTATCAGCAGCGCATGCTGGGGATGCAAGTCATGGTTGAGTTGCCTAGGGCGTAAGGCTCGACCATGAACCCAGCCACACCAAACCACCCTCGCTATCCACTGCACCTACCTTGCATCCTAGTTCAGTGTCCACCATACCCTCATAATGTGACCAATGGCCAGTGCTTATGGCTTGCAACCATGGCCAGTCTCCAATCCATGGGGCATGGGCTTTGGCCATGCCGCATTCCCCAATAAGCAAATCAGAGTAGACTTTTTTCCTTGCCGAGGGCCATGCCTACTGTCCAGGCAGCAAAGTTATGTCACTTTTTGTGTACTGTGTTCTATAGGAATCACAGACTACCTCCTACTCCTGTATTTCAAAAGCAAATATTGTTAGACCCAAACCAGCTGCATAAAATTGACACAGATCTCAACAGTGCAGTGGCCAGACTCAAAACATCATGTTTTCACAAGAGGAAACCATCATTTTATTCAGTTCACTAAAAGGTTTCCTATGTTTTGGGCATTACATTTTAAAAAACATATAACACGCTGTGATTGACAAATTCACATATACCAATTGCTCTCATTTGTTCTCTGGGGTGGTATACAAAAAACATCTCTATTATGCCATAGAGACATTGATTCTCTAAAAAAACACATGTTCTAGATGTTCATTTTCATTCTTGAATCTCTCGCACAGAGCAAAAACAAAGGCTCGAAGAAAGGGAAATATTCACAGATTAGTCTCTTACCAAGTTGGGAACCACACATATGGCGTGTTCTAATAACATCATACTTGTTAATGTTCCTGCAATTTTCTACAAGTGTACCTAACCCTTATCGTATCATGGGACCCTCTCTTTTCACAGCCTTTCCTTGTCTCTAAAGGGTACTCAATGTACGTCACCCCCAGAAGTTATAATTTTTTATGGAATGTTTTTACAGATGTTGTGTCGACTACTAATGTAGATCACTACACACAGAGAAAACAAAATCAGTCTTTATGAACTAAAGTATGTAAAATATGTATGTCAACACAGCAATACTGTCACATAGAGTTCATTCCATGTATGAATGAGAAAAGTTAGTATGTTGTGTGTACATGGTATGAACATCAATGTTCAAAAACTCACACTGCACTGAATGTTAATTCAGATTGAGATGCATTTAGAAAAATCATTTGGTATTGATGATCGGGACTAAAGTTAAAAACCATCAAAAAATGTTGAGCCGCCCCCTTGAATTTTATAAGCCTGTCAAATATTTGGGACCCCCCCTTTAATTTTAACCATGATGTCACTTTAACAACATTTTGTCACAGAATTTCATAGGTTTTTACTAGTGCAGCTGAACCATAATGTCCCTTCAACAATGTTTTTTCACTGAATTTCATAGATTTTAACCTTTAATCATTGCACCCTAATTTGCTACAGCTTCCTAATATCATACTCACCCCAAGAATATCAGCATTTTCATCAATTTAGAATGTTTCATGTGAACATTGTGATAGTCCCCACCTCCTAGTAACATTCTAAACACTTCTATCAACTTTTTACACCATTTATTGTTCACCGACATTCGCCGACTTTCGAGAACATCTGGCGTCACTGCAGACTTCCAGTCAGTGTCACGTGAACGTGCACGCATGCAATGTGAGGACATGTCCGTGAACGGGTCCGTGCTTTGTTAACTTTTCGCAACTGCATTTTCAGCCGATCTAGCAAGTTTCGAGCTGAAAGTGTATGCTTCCACAGCTCCTAGACCCATCTGCAATCCAAGAGGGAGCACCTGCTTGGAAGAGTATTGGTACACCAGCTATTCAACTTCAAAAATGGCATAAGCCATGGCCATCTCTCCTCCCCAGGGGCCACCAACACCAACACCACCTCTACTACCTCGCTTTGGATTAAGGCACTATATAAATAACACATCATTATCATTATCATCATTATCATTATCATTACTACCACCAGCTGTAGGGCCTGGACAAAGGTAAAGGAGCAATGATACAGAGGATGATCAAGAGGACCAGGAAGATGAGATAGAGGAAATACCTACCTCCAGCACCCTGGAAGAATCATGGGTGTGGCGGTTCTTTAAGACCATATGAGGGGTACCAAAGGTTCGGGCTACCCATGTTAAATGCATTGAGTGCGAATCATACTCAGTCACAGACAACACAGACAGTACTCTTTTGGTACCACCTTCATGTGCCACCAAACCTGCTCATACCACCCAGGTACTCTGAGAAAGGCTGTTCCTTTCTCAGGAGGTATTAGGCTTTCCTGCTCTACCTCATCCGCTACTACCACTGTATACGCTACTACTGTGGGGCACAAGATGCCACCAGCTACCTTGCAGGCCAAAAAAGAGGCTATTGATCCATATCTTTCCAAGACAGCAGTACTCTTTATATACTGCAACACAGCACTCTGCAGGGAGGAACAATTTCAAAGTGCTTTCGAGGCTATAATCAAGGAACATGAGAAACACTGCCCCCTACCTTAGATTTAACGCCTGCCCATTCATATCTGTGGTTGGTACCGCTTTTCTCATTTCCCACCTTACTTCCTGGCATCTCTGGCAAAAAGAAAATACAAAATCAAAAAATACCAAAAAAGGTTCCTTTAGGAACCACCTTTCCCAGTGTAAAAATATAACAAAAAATTATTTTATAGACTCCATCTACTTTTCATTTTTCCGTAAAGCAGTTACACGCAATAAGATTCTCCAACATTTCCTTTAGAATTGTGTATTATGCTAATGGAAATAATGGACAATTGTATACTAGAGAAAAAAATAAAAAGACAGAAACAATTATCTGTCCCAAATACTTTTCTCTAGCATATAATAAGGACCATAATCCATGGACCATAATGAGTATCTGCGGTCTCTACAGTCCCCTTTCCAGGCCGTGCATTATTAAAAGACCTGGAGAGCACACGCACACCATCGCACAGGATAGCCCATCTACCCTTTTTACTTTTATGTTTGTAAAATTCTCTCAATGCCTGCTTCCAAACAGTCGCACATCCACCCAATAATCACTTCCAAAAATTATAACCCTAGCAACATATTAAACTTCCACACATCAACTTCCACTTAACAATGTTCTAGAAATAATTTGCATCTGCATTTCCCTCATACAAAACAATTGTACACAGTGCTGCTATACATTCAAATAAGCATTGTGCAGTGACAGAAGTGCAAGAATGGAAGGGGGAGTAGAAATGGGCATGTGCTGATGGGAGTCCACGAGGGAAGTGCCAACGGATGCCAAGGTGGAAGGCCACTTGAAAACTGCTGGGGCGGAGGAGTCCCAAGGGTGGGGTGCACAGCCGGCAGGTGGTAAACCCACAAGGGCAGTGCTGAAGGGGGGCAGTACTGGTGCTGAGTAGATAGAGGGCATGGAACCTGTGACATTTATGAGGAACCAGGCCACCAGTTCCAGTGGCAGTAGTATGAGTTACCAGGGAAGGGATAGAGGGAAAGAGCAAGAGAAATGCAGAGTTCTGAGAAGTTTCCAAAACATATGGAAGTCCAGTTCAAGACTGAGAGGTGCAGGGATGCAGTTCCAAAGAGAGATGCCAGCCGAAGAGAGGTACCTGCCTCGGGCTCTCTATTTGGAGAAGCGTTTGACAAGCAGACAATTGGAGTTAGAGGAGCGGAGGGCTCTAGCAGAGGAGTATTTAGGGAGAGAAAATTGGTAATAGTGTGGTCTGAGGCCCCAGAACGCCCTGTTGATCATACAGATGAGCTTGCTGCCACCAGGAGCCAATGTAGAGTTTTTAGGGCTGTAGAGATACAATCCTTGGGCTTGAGGCCAAGGATAAGTCTTGCAGACCTATTCTGTTTTTTCTGAAGGGGGTGTCGAGAACAAAGGTGGTGGTTGCTAAACAGACTGTTGCATTAGTCCAGCCTAGACAGATGTTGAGCTTCTTGGGGAAGGTGAGGAAAGGTATAATGCCTGTAAGGAGGTGAAAGTGAAAGTGGGCCTTCTTGACAAAGTCCAAAATTTAAGGAGTGAAGGAGTGAGAGAAGTCAAAGATGAACGCGAGGTGTTTGGCCTCACAGGATGGTGAGGGTAGAGGGCCCAAGGAGAGTGGTCAGAGGGTAGGAGGACAACAGGTCACAGATGTCCCAATAAGAAGGATCTCTGTTTTACTGGCATTGAGACAGAGACTGTTAGTTGCACAAAATGCCTGGATGGCGGTCCGATGATCGGGGATGAATGACGGGGAGGAGAAAGTAGTAGAGGGACGTTTCAAGGAAAGCTGTGTGTCATCAGCATAACACTGGAAATGAGGAGAGAAGAAGGAGATCAGGTGAGCCAGAGGGACGAGATAGATATTGAAGATGCACATCGAAAGGATAGAACACTGGGGAGTGCTGCAGGTAGAGAGTCAGGTGGTGGAGGAGAAACTTCCCAGTTACAGCTGGGAAGGGCGGTTAGTGAGGGAAAAAAGTCAGCTAGTCCAGTGACCAGTCTGTTATGACAAAGGTATCATGTAGCCGTTTAATGAGGATAGAATGGTTGACCGTGTCAAAGGCGGAGGAAAGACCGAGGAGCCCTATCCTCAATTTTACTATCATCATAAATACCAGATATACTTCAATGATATCATTCCACCATATTACAAATACGGTATACTCCCCCTACAGTGCCTATAATTACTATACACCTATTACTATAGTGTGTTTGGCCAGTGGCCACAACCACCACAATATAATTAAAACATATAACAAGTACTTGTAATACACCTTCAAATATCAAGACTCACGCAGAACACCCAATCCAAATGATGTCCACGGACAGCAAAATTGACTGCGCACTCGGCTGAACTTTCACACCCTTTTTTTCATCTATAAAAATAGTTCCATGACAATTCTATTCCACTCCCTCACCCTTTCCAGGCCCTCTTTCGGCCACTAAATAACCCCAAATATGTTTTATCCACACTTTTTTCTCACTGCGCTGTCTGCGGTCAGTGGTGATGTCCACTGTTCTGCAGCACCTGCACACCCTTTTTTCACCAATAAAAACAGCTCCATGACAACTTTATTCCACTCACCCACCCTTTCTAGACCCTCTTCCGGCCACCAAATAACTCCAAATGTGTTTTCCAGACTTTTCCCTCACTACACTATCCGCGGACACAGGTGGCTTTCCGTGAATCCAATATGGTGACCGTTTAAAAAATATGAAGCAGCTTCCGTTTTTGAACATCCAATCAGTGGGCTTGTATGATGTCCGCAAATATCACGCTGCTCTCTTATTGGTCCGGAAGCGTCCACGGACCCCAAATCAAACACGACCCACACTTCCATTCTGAAAAAAAGGCACTTGCTTTAGCACAGGGATGATGAACCTTTCAATCACTCTCCCCAATATCTAAAATGGCGGCAGAATGAAGCAAGGCCTTCTGGGTCGTGAGAGTGAACTGTGAAAGACCAGAAAGGATAGAATTCCCTGTGAGGCAGCGAGAAATGGCCAACACATAAAACAAAGAACAACAATCACACAAGACAGTTATTTGTTGGATGTATACCTTACGGAGTGATAGACTTGCCTCCTGAGGAATGACAGAGTGAAACGGCATAGGAATCCTCACAGCTCTCTTTCAAGCCTCAAAAGAAATACACTATGTATCTTAGAGGGCGCAAACTGATTTGACCTTATTGCTGCATACTCCACCCTACACCAGGTTCTCAACACCTTTCATGTCAAGGGAAAAATAGGTAAGCCAGATCATTATGAAATGTAGCAGAGGTAACAAAAGTAAATTGGGCAAGAAGCCCATTCCCGCAATTATGGAAAAAGAAAAAAATCAATAAGTCTGAGTGGGCCTGACCCGAACGGCACAAGGACGATACAGAGTAGGGAGGTTTGACAATGTCCAATGCGGACGACGCCAGAGAAGCAGGAGCCAAGATTTCAGCAGTAGGACTCACGAACACAGGAGAGTCCTAAGGGAAAAGCAATCCTAGGTCTCGGCTGGGGTATAAGACCCAATATGTCAATCCAGAGGGCAATGCGAAGGCAGTTCCAACAAGTGAAGTCAAAATCCAGAGAACCACAAAAGGAGTCACTATAATCCAAAAATGTTTCAGCAGGCAGGAAAAGTCCAATGAAGATCCAACAGTATAGTCGAGGTTGAAAATTAGGAGGTACAGTTGAAAAACACATGCAGGCTACTGACTAGCAGTCTGTGTGACTGAGAAGCACACCATCTTATTTCTGCATTTGCCGTACGTGCAAGCATCAGCTGAAGCAACAGATGGTTCACGTCGTGAGGTCACTGCTGCTAGGCATGCCGTGGGTGTAGACTTGCGGGGTAGTACCACTCCTTGAGACTCCATAGGTGTGACAAGCGTGTGGCACTCAGGCCCTGACTGGTCCCGTAACTGATGGGATTATGACAGAGACACTACAGATGTAATGCCCGCAATGCCCACATGTGACACTAGCACCCTTCAGGAAAGAACTTGATATGTGGAATAAAAGACATATTGGATCCAGATGAATGATTTATGGCAGTTGTGATGATTGATAAACATTTTGACGTTGTCACAGTTCTCAGGAGTGTGTTCATGTATAGGTGGCTGGAAGACAAGACCCTTGGTTGACAACTCACAGGTAGCACCTATCAATGTGTGCAGGTTTAGGTTGTCCTTTGTGGTGAAAACTAAAGAAAGAAACAGCAAAATGATCAGACCTATCCACGATGGGAAAGTCTGAGGGCCTATCATCAAGTGAAGCATATACCCAATTGAAAGGGCAGTGTTGGAGCAAGGGTGGTCTACGCCCAAGACAGAGGTTACTCCATTAATGAAACAACATGGGGAACCGATAAGTTGTCCCAAAGAAGAGTAAAACCCTCCAAGACAACAGTGAGACTTCAGAAAAACACAAGTTGAATTTCATATGCCCCACTGGAAAGGTGAAGGAATTCCATGAAGGGTGGCAAATGGCATACATGTTCATATTGCTGGGCAATGCATTTGAAGGGGGCAGAAGACCAAAGATAGAGGTTTGACAACAGACTATTAATGTCTTAAAAATATTGGTGACTCTCTCAGTGCAGACAACAGACAACATCAGGAACAAGGATATTAAGAACAGTCAAAGTGTGCTCCCGAGGCAAGGTTTACATAAGCACGAAATACCAGATTTCAAAAAACAAATAGGTTCAGAAATTACAGAACTGTATGAAACGGTAGAGGGTGCATTAAACAAAGAGCGATTCAAAAACTAGTGGGGGAAAAAGATGGAACACCAACTTAATGCCTCATTTTAAAAGGAACTAAGTTTGCGTGGTTCAATGACCATCAAGGAATCTTATGTAACGGTCACTCTGATCAGCGTTCTAGCAATGTTATTGCACAACAAGACCACCCTTATTGCAATAAAACACTTTACAATACTAAAATATGTATAACTGCCTACATATGCAAACACAGTGCAGCATCCAGAAAGCACCACACAAGTCCAACGAACCCCTGATCTAATACCCAGGCTTCTAGTTAAGGGATGTTTGTGTTTTGGGTAAACATTAATTGTGATCACATATTATTACTGTACAGAGACATTTGTAACATGCATGTGACAAACATAAACTGACTGACACTGTGTATCTTGCCAGTGTAGACGGAAGGGGAGAGTACGGTATAAACACGTGGGTGGCACGCACTCTAGACGACTGACAGTCATGGGGACAGACACACCACTAACACATATATGTAAAAGCCTACCCCTGTACAGTGACAAGATACATAAATACCACAGCCAATGGGATCAGAGACTAAAGGGGAAGGAATGCCCCAATCCTGGCCAGAGGAGGGGTCCTTCGATAAATGTGCCTTAGATATATGTCTACATACTTGACTACCAAATACAAGGGGCAGCCACTGCAAAACAGGCGGGATGTATTGGATTTGTGAAAAATGTTCGAGGAAACAAAAGCCCCAGAGAAGGGACAAATAGTGCCAAAAAATGGGACAGTGATTATCCCAGGGGATGGTGAGAGCGGGGTAGAAAAACCAAAAAGAGTCTACCAGTTGTGAACAAGGCCCACAGAAGGATATACTAATCTGACGTATGTCTCCTGGGGGACAATATGAGCAGATCAAAGCAAGGCCCACCTCCTCCATACGTCATTCCCCCCACAGTGTCCACACATATGGCGGCAAGCGCACCAGATCTTGAGGTGGTATTGTCCACTACATGCACAGATTTAGCAAGGTTACAAGCGGCATGTGAAAACACGGGGGTGACAGGAGCGCAGGTGTTGCCCCCAGACACACCACCCTTACCACCTGGGGAGGAATGGAAATCGGGAGAATTGATAATGCACCCATACGGGCTGTACGTTTGGAAAGGGAAGGGGAAACAGATAGCCTGGGATGTGAGAATATAAGGTCAAGAAGAGGGGATGAGGAATATTGGAGCGATTTCAAGGATATGGAAGGAGGGGCAGTGGGAGGAGTAGAAGAGTACGTCTGACAACACTAAGGGGGGAAATCTTGTGGATGGAAGGTTAAGAGAGCGGTTTGGGAGGATGGCTTTGGTGAAAAAAAAGGTAGGTTGCTTGAAAACTGGGAAAGTAAAGACAAAAATGCAGATGTCTTTAGTCCACAAAGGAGCAGGCCGTCTGCATTATGTCCCCTGGGCACAGATGGACCAAAACAACCCCCTTAAGTCCCTTCCCCCACTCACAGTGGATGCAGTAAAATGGATATATGCATTAGAAAAACACACTGCAGGGGTGCTCCTCGCAGTAGGAGACATCAGGAGCTTGTTGATATCGGCAGTGGGAGACCAGCCAGAATCAGTGTGGGTGAAGGGGGGGTACCGGGGAGTAACACTGAGCAATAACTTCCATGATAGGGTATCATTCAAAAATAACAGGGCACGTGTTTGGGATGCACTGCGGAGGGCCTTACCCAACACCCCCGATTTACAATCCATAATGCAATGCAGTATGGGGGATGAGGAAGATGCTGCACAGTACATTATTCGGGTCCAAGATATGTGGAGAGCGGAAACGGGCAGCACGTATGACCAATCAACATCCTTGTTTAATTTTATTATAAAGAGGGGTCTCCCAAAGGAAGTACAGAAGGCCCTAGATAAAATAGCAGGGGTGGAAGAAAAAGGTTGACCTGAAATTCAAAGCATCATAGTGCACCATTGTAGGAGGATCAAAGAGTGCGAAAAGGAAACTATTCAGAGGAGGTTAGCGGAGGAAGCGAAACTAGTTCAGAATAAACTTGTGAAAGTAGCAGTGGTAGCAGCACCACCACCAGAACAGATGGTAGAGGAAGGGTGTGCATCTGTCGCCACACAGGCGAGGATGACAGCTGTTTGGACAGACAACGGGCAAGGACAGTGGAGTGGAAACCAACAATATGCGGGACCCTAATACACCCAGCTATCTCCTCAGATACCCAGCCCCAGCACATATCACCACCGCCTCACACCATGCAAACTCAACAGAACAGCCCCAATTTTCATGCCAAAGGGAACAGACACCCGTTCGCTACTGCACGGAATGGCGCTGCAGCACCTTTTCATTCAAGGTGGCTGCGTAATGGGAGGGGATGCCTTTGCTTGTCCAGGCACAGATACATATCCAGACTAGGACAACCCACAGAGAGTACTTGCGTTTCCAGTACTATCAATGACCTTGCATCCAGAAGAGCAACCACTGGTGGGAGCAGATATAGGAAATAAGCAATTCATCTTCATGGTGAACCCAGGGGCGGAAAAGTCATGCATTTGCGAAGGTGACATCTCGTTATCAGGACAAAATCTCAACGCGTAGGGATTCACTGGGGCTGTAGTAACAGTTCCATACACAGAAGGTTTAGATGTCAAGATAGGGAGAAAGGTAGTACGAGCACCCCTCCTCTACTACGAAAGCTCACCTGTCAATTTACTGGGGAGGGACCTGCTCAGTAAACTAAACATGACCATATCCTTCACAAACAGAGGGGTTGTTTGCACCGCCCCTGGCATGTGCTCCCTCCGAGCAATGTTAGTGATCCATGCAGTGGCAAACAAAATGGTGGTGAGAGGAATACCAGTGAACCCAGACATGTTTATTTATGGCATCAGAGTGCTTGCCAGAGCAGTACCCCAGCTCACCAGGAAAGAGTGGAGAGTGCCTACAGATTTTATCTTCTGCCCTGTAACAATACCTGAAGTGGTAGCGGGTACCATTTTGTCCCTAGGTTTACAGGCGTTGCAAGTGTCTGCAAAGAGAATTGTAGTACTGGGAACTGAGATTCATGGGTGTGATTGGCGCACAGTGTTACGCATTGACCCAATATACCACTACGAGAATTGACCATTGAAGACTTGTTTGGGGATGACAATAATGATGGGGAAATAGTTCTAGAGATTTGCATACCTTGTGACATCATGGTGCAGTACAGGAAAGTACCGAGCCCCCTCATGGCTATTTTTAGTGCGCCCCTCTCTTTTTGTAAGACAGATCTGCAGCAGGTCCCATCTGTGGACCACAAACCCGCATGATGTGGGAATGATAAAATAAGTGATACCCATAAAAATAACAATGAAACCAGGCACAGTTTTGCCCAAAGTAAAACTGTACCCCTTGTCCCGAGAAGTGGAGGAAGGAGTTCAAGAAACATTCCAGGCATTATTACAGCAGGGAATTATTGGCCCCTCCACGTCCCCATGCAACACTGCTATCTATCCGATCAAGAAGGCAACAGGGGGGAGTTGGAGGATGATCTGGGACTTGCGCCCCCTTAATGATATTATACAAAAAGAATGTCCTCTTGTTCCGAATCCTGCATTGATACTGTGCAGCATCCTGAAACAGGCCACCCACTTCACTGTGGTGGACCTGAAAAATGAATTTTTCTCAGTGCCCCTCTATCGAGAGTCACAGTACCTTACAGCATTTACCCGGGGAGGGAAACAATATGAACACCATTGCTTACCCTAGGGGTACTGTAAAAGCCCCAGCAGCTTCAATAGAATACTACACGAAGCTCTTGGTAACATCCAGGTCCCAAGCACGATCATTCAGTACGTAGATGACCTATTGGTCTGCAGTGACAGTGAACAGAGCTGTAGAAGGGACTCCAGCACAAAAAGGGTACAAAGTAGACAAGAAAAAACTCCAGTACTGTTTGGCAGAGGTCCTGTGCTTGGGCCAGCTCAGTTCCAAAGATGGCAAAAGGATAATCCCAGATACAACAGCAACAGTGTGTGCCAATGCCAACCAAATAACAGTGAAAGAGATGCGAATATTCTTAGGGCTCTGCAATTATTGTAGAGCTTGGATTTTAGACTATGCAGCATATACACGACCACTCCTCCAAGGGCTCAAGGAAGCACAAAAAGAGAAAACACCCATCAAGTGGACACCAGAAATGATAACAGGGATCAATGACCTAAAGAATCACCTGATCTCAACATTTCCAGTACTAGCGACCCCAGATTATGCCCAACAAATGTATCTATTTTCACATTCAAATGGTACATGCATGACTGCAGTATTAACACAGAAAAGTTCTATGGGACACAAACCCCATGCCTATTACAGTGACACATTGGCCTCGGTCATGCAAGGTCAGTTTGCTTGCGAACAGGCAATCGCAGCTGCAGTCGACGACATTGAAAAAAAATCCACCATTGTGATGGGGATGCTCCGTTACTCTATATGTCGAGCACTCACTGTTTGCAATATTAGAACACTGGAAATCTACACTGATAACACAGAGAGCATCAGCCTATTAAATCATTGTGTCCAGTCCCAATATCCATGTTATAAAATGCAAAACAGTAAATCCAGCCACTGTCCTTACAGAGCCATGCACTGTTGAGGACATGCAATAACATGACTGTGCCACCTATGAGGAAAAAAGGGGATGATATACCGAAGGCAAAAGAGTATTCCCTAGAAGAAGGGGAAGTGTTTTTCATTGATGGATCAGCATCCACTGATCAAGAGACAGGTGAAAAATATGTAGGGGCAGCTGTGGTGAGGCTGGGGGATGGGGAGTATGAAACATTGATCACGAAACGATTACCAATACATTATTCCACACAAGCGGCCAAACTTGTAGCTCTGATCGAGGCCCTTCGGGCATCAAGGGGATGCTGTGTAACAATCTACTCTGAATCTGTGTACGTCACCACGACCGTATATGCAGGACTGTTCAGGTGGAGGAGGAGAGGGTTTAGTAGAGCAGACGGCTCCAAGGCAACATGCAGAGCTATTGGACTAATTGATTTCGTCCCTCCCATAACCTTCTGTAGTAACAGTTGTCAAATGCATAGCAGCCATTCAGAACATGGACGAAATATCTTTGGGGAAGGCAGCCGCAGACACGGCGGCCAAAGAAGAATCATATCTCCCGGTATACATGGGTACAGAGTGTATTCTGGCAAGGGCAGGCTCAACACAGAAAACAGACGCATACACGGAACTCCCCATAGCACAAATTATTGAACTACAGAGCAGGCCACCAACCGCAGAGCAGGATCTATGGCTTAAACGTGGATGCACCCAAGCACCAACTGATCTGCTATGGAGACAACAAGTTACAGGAAAGGTTGTCATATCTGTCGAGCTATTATACACAGCATTCAAACAGCTAGATTTTCCATCACACAGCTCGAAGCAACATATTGCTGCCGATCTCCAAGAAGATTGGTTCATTCCAAATTTACAGGAGCACCTGACACCTGTTAAGTGTTCAGCACAGGAAAGACATTGAGAACATTACGGGGAACATTACCCAGCACAGGGGGCCCATTTCGTGAGCTGCACATTGACTATGCAAACATGAGAGAGAGGTGTAATGGGGCCCGGTTCTTCATTGTGGTGATGTGTCTATTCTCTCAATGGGTAGACGCAGGGCCCTCTGCCCACCCGGATGCAAAGTGTACAGCAAAGTTCCTCTTAAGAGAAGTATTCCCCGAATGGGGAGTATGTGAGGTCATACGGTCAGTGAACAGTACTGACTTTTTTTAATGAGTTGTTTAAAGAATTATCAACTCTCTTTGGGATAAAACACAAGATGTGCTCGATTTACCACCCTCAAGCAAACAGGATGGTAGAAAAAATATATGGCCTCCCCTAAAGCAGATTGTCCAAATTGTGTAACACACAATAAAATAATTGGGTATATTGCCTACCCCTGGCATTATTTCCATTATGCAGAGAGCCCAGCAAGGTCCACCACTGTCACCTCACAAAATAGTAACTGGTCGACACATGCAAATGCCACTGTCACCAGTAAGGAGAGCATCTGATGCACACAGAACAGCCACTGTCTTAGGATAGGAATACCAGCAGTACCTCAGGCAGCTCACACAAGCAATAAGATGCATCTCGAAACAAATAACTCCCCCGAACACAGAAGAAAGACTACACTGGGCCCCCAAAGGGCGCCACACCAAACAAGCTCTTGCTGCCAGGGGAATGGATCTATGTGCAGAGTTTCCATGGACCATACAAAGTGGTGTACTGCACCCCGCTTGCTGTAAAAGTAAAGAGGCTGTGATACTGGATTCACCTTCCAGATGTCCAGAAACAACAAGGGAATGCCCCCATGAATACCCAAAATGGGGAACTAGCAACTACCTCAACATAAGTAGCTCTATGCATTTTTTCTGTGCATGTGAAAGTGTAAGAAAGAACATGCATTGCTGTTAGAGCATGGGCTACAAGTAATTATCCCTCCCTCTCTCTTTTCTCTCTCTCTCTCTATTACCCCTCCAATTATGTCCCTCTCTGCAGGTGCAACGATTATGGAAATGACACTTCTGAATGAAAATAGAAATGTAGATAGCAGTAGGAATATAATTAGTTTACAAGAGCATTTAGTTTTAACTGTAGAATGCAGCTCTCTGCAATATTGTTTACAATGTTGATGTTCATATAAGTTATTTACTGGGGGGCATCTTTTATCTGGGGGCCCCATCTAAAAGAAGCGGGGCAGGGGGAAAGTGGATCTGGGATGCATATGGGATGGATACAAGTGGAATTGGAATGAAAATATATCCTTAAATCTCACCAGTTTACACAAAAATAAAACAAGAAGGTTCCTAGGTATTCTTGTATTCTCTGAACATGTAACTGAAGAATTACCAGATGCCCCAAATGTCACTTCTACACCCTCTATAATATTTAATTCTCAATCATCTACCTCCGTATTTAACATGGTGTCTACTCCAGCCCCTAACATGGTCGCAGGTTTTTCCAATTTTTTTACCCCGAAAGGAAAGCATGAATGAAAGTAATGATGTTTTAGCAATAAGCACCGAGCAGTCTGCCCTAGGGGAAAACCATACAATAACAAATACCACAAATACCACCTGTATCAACTCCCAATTCACATTGTGTAAAAAGTGTAATGTTTCAGCTATTAACACCACACGTAGAAAGGTCATTATGTTACAGAAGTAGATGTTATAGAAGAATGTTAGAGGGAAGAAAGTTCCCCCTGGGCAGTGACAGAAAAATACAGCAGATGCACCAAAATAAATATGATACATATCATGGTTTAGGATTAGATACAGTGGAAGACCTTCGCCATCCCGGCCACTCAAATAGCTGGTACTCCGATATGAGTGCAGTGGGAAGATGAGTGACTAATGGGAGTTGCTATGTTTGTTCCTTCATACCGCACGCATCTGGGGCGCCCAAGGTCTTAGTGCCGCAAGAGGTACCCTTAGTAGAAACACAATGGGCCTCATTACACTGTAGGCGCCCGCGTAATGAACAGTGCGAATAAGGGACCGGCACTGTTCATTCCGGGTCGACACATTACGAGGTCTGCAGCGGGTCCCGATCTGGATGCCTGGCCAGACCAGATGTGCAGAGCGGGACCCGCTAGCAGACCAGGATGCTAACAATGGGCCCGTCATTAACGGGCCCGTTGTTAGCATCCTCCCCATTCCCATTGAGCCCCAGAGGGGCTCAAATGGGAATGGGAATGTACTGGGTCCGGGTCCCGCGAAAGCAAATTACCGGGCCCTCCAAGGTTGGAATGTCCCGGTAAGTTCTCTTTTACGGGACCCGGTACCCGCTTTGGCATGGCTACCTCCAAACTCGTAATGAGGCCCAATGTCACATTCATCTTGCACTATTTAGAATAAAAGGCACTTTTCAGGCACGCAGCGTTCAGTTAAAACTCCTAGAGCCGGACATTCGCAGATGCAAAACAGGCTCCACCAACCCCAAGTGTTTCAAGGAACCCTTCTGGCCATACAAGGAACAAGCTTTGCAGAAAATAAATGGCAAGAAGCAACTTTCATGTGTAAAGCTGAAGGACTCTGGTTATTCTGAAGAAACGCTAGCTCTTGCAGACAAAACTTGTGCGCAAATATGGACAGAGCATGTCACAAAACTGACATGAGTCACAGCAATTGAGAAGCCAGTGAAAATACAAGAAGAAGAAATAATGAACTTTGTTTTTACGGTGAAGGGACTGTCTCTATAGGGTCCAACAAACGATGAAACAGAACACTGCTCATCCCAGACCTCCGAAAAGGAACTGCAGCACTGATGGACTACTACCGGGTCTGTGGCAAGAAGGTGTACTTACACCTCCCATCATCATGGAGGTGCTATTTTTCGCTTGCAATGCTGCACTCGGCCCTGCTGGTAGTCCCTGAAGAACACCTTAAGGGGGAACCATTGCCTATTCAAGGACAAGGGACACCCGAGACAACAGAAATAATTCCCACTGTGTCACCCCCAGGTTTCCGTGTCCTTCCAGAAGAAGAGCACCATGATCGACTGATCAGGAATAAACAATCCTCCAATTACCTGTCCCAGGGTTCCTCTGACCTGCTTGCCCAAATACCTGATGAATGTAAACTTTACAGCTCTGAAGAGACATTTTTCTGCATCCCTCGTGCCCAGCATTCAAACCAGGGTCAATGCTAAGTGGCTTCAGATTGTCTGATGGGAGCTGATCCAGATGGCAAACGACAGTGAAGAAGGGTTCAATGTCATCAAAGAGGAAATGAGGGCACTTAGGTCAATGACATTGCAAAATAGATATATCCTCAACCTCCTCACTGCCATGGAGGGTGGGGTTTGGAAAAAAGTCAGGAGTTCATGTTGCACGTTTTTACCTTCTACAGACCCTGAACATGGGACACTATCACATGTAATAGCAGCAGTGTATGAACTCAGAGTGAAAAGGAAGCAGGAATACAAGAAGATGATTGGGTAAACCTGGCACTCGGCTGGGTACGATCATGGCTTGCAACAACTGTAAAGCTGCTGGTCCCTATCATCGTGTATATTTTGGTGATTTTTTGCACGTGCCAATTGGGTCCCGTTGTTGTGCCAAAGCAGTACCAAATAGTACAATGATGATGGTGACAATTGGGAGAAATAATAATAATAAAGTATCCTGTGATACAGATGAAGTAGAAATCCAGACAGAACAAAATTATGAACCTAAATATTGTATGGTTGCAATATATCAAGAACATGGTGATGGAGTGGACACCCTATACCACACAACCATTGCACTCCCACCAGACCCCGAAAATTATAAGGGCGCTTGGGTGGATCTAGCAGGGGATGGGGGATGCATGTAATTGACCTGTACGCCTGAACAGTATGCACAACATGGGCAAAGTTTGAGAAGCGTCTGTAGAGCATGGATGCCCATAAATGGTCCCCCATCATGGGAAGAGGCCGAAAAAAGTGCTAATGAATGAAAATATGATGGGGTTAATGTGTTACTGTAGAAGTAACGAAAGGGGGCAATGTTGGGATGGAAATGAGTCTATCCCACCACCCTTGGTGCTTCCAAATAAGGCGAACCCCATACAAGGCTATCTAACACACAAGGGGGGAGCAGTTTGCAGTCCCAGATATGATATTAAGGCCCTGTTGCGCATAGACCAAGATGAATAGCACTAGGCCCACCCTTGTTTCACGACTCCATTTTGTATTAGGCCAAGAACAGACAACCTGCTGGCTGACGATGCTCAAGTCCCGAGTTCACACAGAGGTGCCGAGCTCAATATCGACACAACAAGCCAGCTCCGCACATGCCCTGTTCCTACGGAAGTCCATTTCCCTCTTGTCCCTCCAGTGAATATTTAGTATCGCCTCTAGGAATTTGCCCTGCGCAGAGCGTGAGACAGTACCAGGCTCTGCGCTGCATCCCTCCATCTCCACCAAACTTCCAGTGGGCTTCTGGCCCCCACCCAGACAGGCCAGAGCCGGCCAACACTTCACCAACCCGACCCCCTACCTTTTCCACGTAGTGATAAGCACCCGACCCCAGGCCTTGAACTCCCTCAAGGGCCCACCACAGATCTAAAGCCTGCACGACAGCATATCTCTCCAATAGCAGCCCACGTCTCCTGTAACATGAGTTACCGGGAAGGGTAAATCACAGATCAATGCCAAGGGAGAGCTTGGGTGTGGGAACTGCAGTCTTAAGGAAGCCCTGAATGTAGATGTCAGCATGACTGTATTTTATTTGCTTGTTTGTTTGTTTGAATATTTGTAATGCGTGCCAGACCCAAGGGTATCAGGGCGCAATAGGCATCAAGAGGGTTGTTCAGCTTAGGTTACATTGCTGAACAGTATCATACATTATATACAGACAGTAGTGGAAGGGCAGTTTGTACAGGATAAGCATGAGACTGGCCAGTTACACATTAAGAGGCACAGCCAGAGCCAGTTACACAATAAAAATACAGAGGGCAGTATATACAGTCTGTGCAAGAGGAATGAAAATTCTAGAGTATATATAATGCAAAGTTAGATGTAATTTTCCTTGATCCAGCGGATGGCTTTAGATTTGAAGCAAGAGTAAGGTAAGTCATCCCTCAGGGCCGGTGGGAGGGAGTTCCAATATTGGGCAGCTGTGACCGGGAATCTACTCCCACCAGTCTTCGTGCGTTTGAACCTGGGCACTATTAGCAGGTTAGCGTTAGAAGATCTTGTGGGTCGGTTGGAGAGTTGTATCGTAAATCTGTCTATGAGATATTTTGGGGTAGCTTGGTGAAGGCATTTGTGTGTGAGGGATACTGTTTTGAGTAAAATGTTACAATTCGTGGACAGCCAGTTATTAGATCTTCTGTGGTCGGAGATGTGGGCTTTCTTAGGAATACATAAGGCTGCTCCTAAGGCGTTGTTTTGCAATATCTGGATCTTATTGGTAATGTATTTATTACTCCCTAAATATAAGGCATTACAGTAATCCAGTTTGGACAAAACAAGGGCTCTTGCCAAGGTGATGCAGTTGTTGGGAAAAAGGAAGGGCTTAGCTGCTCTAATTAACTTGCATGTCTAAGCTGTTGATGAGGCCATGGAGTTGATTTGCTTTTTAAAACTTAGCGTAGAGTCTTAGTAGAAGCCAAGGGTTTTGACTTCCTTGGCTACTGTGATATTATTATCATCAATTATGAAGTTGGAGTAATTATGACCTAATTTGTTCAGATTCGCAAGGGGTGCCCAGGATGAGTAGTTCCATCTTGTCATCATTCAGGCATAGACCGTAAAAGGCCATCCATGCCTGGATGATGAGGTACACTCTATTCACAAAGGCCAAAACCTTATTGTAGTCGCCCGTCAACGGGATGAGGATCTGGGTATCATCGGCATAATTCATGTAGGTGATACCCAGGCCGTCCAGATCATCAAAAAGGGGCTTTGTGAAGATGTTGTACAGCGTCGGGGGCACGCAGGATCCCTGAGTCACACCACAGATGATGGATATGTGGTCTGCAGCTGCTATGGGTGAGAAGACGTTTATTGTTCTATTGTCCAGGAAGGATTGGATCCATCCTATCGCTTCTTGTGAGAAATGGGCGGCAGAATCCAAGTGCTTGCATAAGATCTTGTGGTCTACTAGGTCGAACGCCGCTGAGAGATCTAGTAGTAGCAGTAGTGCTGCCTTGCCATCGTCTATCAGTGCGTCGATCTGTGCCTTGAGGTCTATTAGCGCTGTTGCAGTTCCATTTTGCGGTCTGAAGCCTGACTGTCATACTCCTAATAGATGGTTACATTCCAGAAATTGTTGAATTTGGAGGTAAACCACCTTGTCCAGAATTTTAAGCAGGAATGTCACTGTGGTGATGGGGCGATAATTAGTAGTTATGGAAGGGTTGAGAGTTTGTTTTTTAAGTAATGGGAGAACCCAAGACTGTTTCAAGTTATTGGGTATGGTGCCGGTGGAGAAGGAGGCGTTTATGAGTTTGGAAATGAAAGGAGAGGGGTCATGTGCAGCGTCTTTTATAATTTGGGCTGGGCACTGGTTGGCGTGGCAATTAGGTTTAAGTCCAAGGATGACTTATTCGACTTCTAAGACGGATACTTTATTAAAGTTGAAGCGGGAGGTGTGTTGCTCTGGAGGTGGCGGCGGTGGTTGGGGCATAGGCTTTGGAGTTTTGTTAGGCTTATGGGCAGTAAGGAGAGCTTCCTTTTTGTTATTGATCTTAGCTTGGAGAGTCGCTACCTTGTTAGATAGGGCACTCTGAATACTGGTACACCATAACGTGTCCTTGTGACAGGTATCTGGTGTTGTAATAGGTGTTTCTATTTCTTTAAGGATTGTGAACAATCTTTAGTCCTGGAATTAGCTTGTGTGATATGCAGGTTGTATGAGGAGTGTTTAGCGAGTATAATTTCTTTTTTGTAAAAGGAGGCTATTTTGCTGACGTTGTTTTTATTGGTATCAGAAGGATCTTGCCTCCAGATTTGTTCACTTTTGCGTTTTTCTAGTCTAATTGATTTCGAATGAGGGGAGAACCAAGTGTTCACATGTTCTTTCGGTTTGCTCTTTCTATTCTTCAGTGGTGCTATGGCGTCTAATGATGTTAACATTATTTGTTATACTCCTCTACCATGGTGAAGGGGTCAGTGTTGGCAGGAAGTGAATTTAAGGTGGGAAGAATCAATGGGGCACATTTTTCAGCTGTGATGTTTCTTTTGTTTCTAGTGGGAATAGCTGGGGCTTTGTTAGTGGCGCAAAGTAGGGGTGTAGCCTCTAGAGAGAAGGAGATCAGGTGGTGGTCAGACCAAGGTTGTGGATTGATGGACGTGATGGAAGTCTGGCAATTATGCTCTGCTAGCCAGTCAAATGTTCTTCCTTTTGTATGGGTAGCAACCATCACTTTTTGGGTAAAGCCCAATTCCTCGAGAGAGTCGTTGATGTGCATAGCATTAAGGTCAGATGGGTCATTGAAACCTAAATTGAGATCTCCTAGGAGGAGACAGTGCGAAGTGTTTTTAAGGTTGTCAGATAAGATATTAGTTAGGTCGTCTTCAAAAGAACCTAGGGGGGCAGGAGATCTGTATATAAGGTGGATAGACAAGGTCTGAGAGTCAGAGATGGGTAGCTTTACTGTGAGGGATTCACAGGAGTCTAGGTTTTGAGGTGTGGAGAGTCTTAAGGATAGATCGGTTTTGGAGATTATGGCAAGGCCACCACCTCGGGACTTAGTGCGATCTATTCTGAGGAGAGTGTAATTCTCAGGAATAGCTAGCATGATTGCCGGGCCTGCTGCTGAATGAAGCCAGGATTCAGTGATAGCAAGGAAATCCATTTTTTCTGTCTGGAGCAAGCCAGCAATTTCCGCTGCGTGGGCTATCATGTATCGGGCATTTATGAGGGCTCCTCTTATGCTAGTCTGGGTGGATTCCATAGATATTAACTGTGAATCGTGAGGGTGTTTTGGGTGGGTATTAGTGTCACGAGTAAGCCGGCTATTGAGCTGGAGTGGGTGTTTGGTCTTGATATTTTTGATATTCTTGTGGAGGGAGATGTTAGTGTTGGACTGAGGGCTGCTAGAGGTGTTGTTTATGAGTGGGCGGTAAATTTTAGTTAGAAGTTCATAGATTTTAGGGAGTCTGGCGCAGAGTTTGAGGTTTCTTAGGAGGAGACTGCAAGGTCTAGTGAGCACATTTTTTTGGCTAGAAGGTTTGCTATAGTGGATCGCCGAGTATAGTATTGTATCAGCTAGGGGCGAGGTAGGGGTCATGATGGGGTTTAGGGTGCTGAATATGTCTAGAATGGACAGTGTAGATCATTGTGCAGGACAGTGTAGGTCATTGGCAGATGCATAATTTGTGTCTATAATGGCAAAGTAGGATGGGAAGTGGCACTAGGGCCGGGAAGAAGTGCAAATGCTAGGGTCTGAGGGAGGCACACTTAGCAGTAGATAGCCTAGATTAATAATGTATCTAAGGAGCTACGTAGCAGACATAACAAAGATTGCATGGGATGTGCAAATACAGATTATGTAGCACTAGTCAGATAGAGTAATTTGGACTAGGTGGCACTGGTCAAAATAAGATACAGATTTAAGCTAGGTGGCACTAGTCAGATAGAATGCAAATTCAGATTAGGTGGCCCTGGACATGTTAAATGCAAATTCAGACTAAGTGGCACTAAATAAGTTCAATGCAAAATCAGAATAATTGGACTAGACAGGTAAAATGTAAATTCAAGCTAGGTGTCACTTGATAAGTTCAATGCAATATCAGAGCAGGTGGCACTGGTCAAATACCAAACAGGTGTGTCTATCTATTACGCAGTGCTCAGGCATCATGATGTCGAGTCAATCACCAAGAAGGGGTAGGGGCATGAGTAACGGTAATTAGTGCAGGCTACTGCAAAAGTACAGTTGAGTGAGCAGACATGTGAGAAACAATCATGAGGCAGTGGATTCAAAGGCAAGTTGGCGAGACACATATACAATATGTAATTGTGTGACCTTGTAGCGACATTACTGTAAGGCAGAAGGGAGTGAGCGCACAAGAGGCGACTTTATGGAGTCTCAGGTCAAATGGTGCAATGCACAGTGTAGGGGCACCTGTAGTAGTATAAGTACATCAAGTCTCAGCGTGGGTGCTTTGGGGGGCCAGGGTTCGGTAAGGCGAACTTGCAGTAGAACTTGCTGGAGAGAGTGCATGTAGAAAGGATGAAGAGGCAGAGCTTAAGGACCTAGAGCAGCAGGCAGCATGGCATGCTCGGTCAGCTCAGTCAGCAGCCTTTTTCCTCGGCCTTCTTCCGTAGGGCGACGTTCGCCTGCTGGCGAGTAGGGATTGGCTATAAGGGTGCAGCCAATCGGATCATTCCTGAGCTTGTTGCCTCATGGAGAGGGAGGTCGCTTGTAGCAGAGCGGCCATCTTGGAAGGGGGTAGACCGCATGTAAAGCAATGGCAAAGTCACTCCGGTGGTAGAAATGGGCATGAAACTTCTGTAATCACCAAATGCAGATGATTTTAGTGGCTTTTTGCCACTGCATCAAATAAATAATAATTTTATTCTCCCCTCTCGCCACCACTCCTTTCGTGTGCTGCTCAGGTGCCTGTCATAATGAATGAATAGCCGGTTTCAGTCATTTAGCTTAGATGAGATATATTGTATTTGATGCATCCCCTGACCTTCACTGCAAGGATGAGTCCAGCGGACCCACATGCACCAAGATCTATAAGGAAGAAACAGACAATTAGCACCTGGCATCCCCTATGGAGCAGGCCCATGTGTAGGGTGCCTTCAATCAGGAGCACCAGAATGTACGGTAAAGATGTGAAGCTTTTTCTGTTTATAAACTCATGTTTGATGGTATAATATCAGAGTGCCCTCGAGCAGCAGAGTTCTTTGCTGATATTTGTATTTTCTACGAGTAAAACCTTGTTATCCATGCAAAGCTATCTCTTGGCTTCTTTCCCTAGTGGGTTGTATTTACTCTGGTGTGTGAGTTTTGAGGTACACGCCTTCACAGGCCTAATGCCCAAAAAGTAGCAGGTAAGCAAAACAAAGGGATTGACCTCATATTCAAGGCCACTGATTTGCATCATGTTGAGACATCTAGGTTATGTTCCTTTAAACGTGAAGTTACATTCTTTACACATTTCTGGACCCACAACTTCCAAGGATACAGATTTCCAAATGACTTTAACAATCTGAGCTCAAGTGCAAATTCTAGATGCAATGCCAGTGCTGCTTCACTGGGCTAGAGGAGTTAAAGTGGCTTCACAGATGGCACAAACGTTCCGGGAGTTACTGCTGAGTCACTTGGATGAAAGTCTTGGGAAAACCCATATTAGGAGAATTGCATTAGTCACAGCAGGAGGACACAAAGATATTGGTAATTAAAATCTGGTCTGAAAATGTTAAGTGTATGTGAAGCATAGAGGACCTTTTACTCAAGGTAACATTTTGTACTATGGATGGGACGGAGAATAACTTCTTACACGAAGCGTTAAGACTGACTCAGAAAGTTTGCAAATAACTCTGTTTAAATAACAATAGTCTAAAACAGGGAGTACAACGGACATCAACGGACATCGCACAGCATGGTCTTGAAGCATTTCATAAAAAAACAACACATTTATACTAAAGGTTCGCATATGTCACGTCATACTATGTGGCAAATTAAGAAAACCTATGGGAGATTGTGGTTGGCTCAAGGGGAATATCTAAGTAAACTTTCTATATGGGATAGGATCGTGATTGGGTATCTATAGTCAGGTGAGCACTCATGCCTTCCCCTAGTGCTGCAAGTCATAGTGCAAGTCATCTTCGGCAGTAATTAGAAACACAACACTTCATAGGCTCTTAAACTATAAGGCTCTTTGTTATACGGCCTTCTACAATGGGTCGGCATGCTTGTACCTTTCTGGAACATTTGATGCTCTAGCAGCACACAAGCTGCTACCCCAGGTCCTGGTGGGCGGACTTGACCATATCTCCCCACCTAATTAGCCTGACATCTCTCATAACTCATGCTGTCTGCCATTCACATTGTCTTTGAACTCGGCCTTGTAGTAGCTTCGCGTCTCTGGGAATATAAGGGAGTTGAGCACTCGCTATCTTCAATCTGGTGCACCATGCCGATCGTCTATTTTAACACTCGGCTCACATGATCAGAACCCGTGAATTTGCTTGTATTATGCTATTAAATTGTCCTAAATAAAGAAACTTGGCACTCATGGGGTTTTCGCCTTGCAACTTATCAAGGGATGTCTCGGCTTCTCACATTTTACTGTTCATCACAGCAGATAACCAGTTCTTGGCTGCTTCCATTCTTTGACATCAAGCCTGACAGCCTCTTTGATCTTGCTTCAAATTCAAGCTTTTTCTTTGCTGAGACACACATAGCTTCCAATCCGTCTTTCTTCATGGAGTCTTGCTTACTAAAATGTATCATTGAATGTCCAGAACTCTATATACATGTATGTTGGCAGCACCGCCTACAGTCTATATACTACGTATAGCCAGCCTTATGAATACTTAGTCTGCTTGCATTTCTGCATCGGTACAATTGCAGAATGGCTTGTATTTTCTGCAGTGCTCTTCACATGTGCAATCTTCATTCGGCACATAAAAGCCTTCTTAATTCTTTACTTCGTCATCAGATTCAATATCACCTATGCATTCTCTTCTCTAGTCATCCTTTTCAGTGTGGCACACTGACTTCTCATGATGTCACCAGCGTATCCTTTTAGATCTTCACACTTCTTCAGGTGCTCCTTCTAGGAGACCATCAATCTTTCAGGGGTACTTCTCATAGGGTCTTCTCAATGGATACATTGTCTCAAAGATTCTTCGCGGTGTAGGTAGCATTACTGATGTTGCACGTGTCGCAATTTCCAGTTTCCAGCATATAGGCGTAATAGGGGCAAGACTTCTTGTAGATGCATTCGGCTGCCCTTCTACACTCCCCCCTCTTGTTGAGTAATCAACCACTCCTTCACCAGATTCTACATCTCGACATTCTTTTTTGAAAAAGTGCTTTTTTGGAGTCCAAATCTTCATTATTCCTTTTAGAGATCCTGCTGATTTTACATGTTCATCAACACTCCAGGTCATGTTGTCCATTTAGGCTACAGTGAATACATCGTCCCACATACTTCTTGTGGTCCTTAGGATGCAGGAACTGTGTTCCCTATGGTGCAAAGATGCTGGCCTTTATGTAGTCTCTGATTTCTTCATCTGTTAACTCCTTGGGTCTGAATCCTGACTCGACATCTATCATGGTCTTCATTCCTGCAGCTTTCTTTGATGTCTTCTTACAATGTGTAATCATTATCCTGATCACACAGAATCCAAACATCACCATAATGAGTATAGCTCCCAAGAGCTTAAAGCTATTCACCATCCATTGTGGAACCCATGAGAAGGTGGGCGCGAACCAGCCATCATCCGCAATGTATTCGGTCTCATCTTCCATCTTACTGTATAAGTTCGTTAGCAGCGTTATGGCCTCTGTCAAGATCCCATTTTCAGCATCGTCAGAAGGTAAGAACATGCAACATGATGGCCCAATTTTGGTGCAAACTCCTCCATCCATTGCTGTGATCTTATCTGTTGTGGAGGGTCATCAGCCTTATGGCCCTCAGTTCCTCCTTTATCGCATTGAATCCCTTAATAGTGGTGTTGATCGTCCGCAAGATTTCCCATCTGGTAATCTGTGGCCATTTGGCCTTGGCCATTGTTTGGATCCCAGGCATAAAGATAGTCATAAAAGTTGAAGCAGTTTTGCTGAACAGTCTAATTTCATATGGTATAGCATCGAAGACTTCTATTGATTTAGCAGAGCAATAATTCTCCCTCTTGGTTCGATTGAGGAATTCAAGTGGTCTCCTCCTCCTCAAATGGGCATATGCTTTTGGAAATTCACCAATATTCAGGTCACTCTTCGGAATCACTAATGCTGGAGCATGAACAAGCACTAAGGAGCACGTTCCTCCCCAATCCTTTGGGAGCTTCATATAGGCTATGGGCCCACAAGCCCAATATCGATCCATCAGGACTGCTGTTCCTGCTCCCATACCGGAAACATCAATGCAAATCTCAATGTTACTACTAAGCCTTCCCTTGTAACCAGCAATGTATATACATGTAACAGCGCCACGATGCCCCAGGGCTGATGTGCGCTTTAAAAATATGAATAAATAAATAAATAACTATGGTCTTGCAGCCTATGTTATCTACCACATGTCTTCTCCGTTTTTGCTGGAAACATAATGTTGCATTCATTAGTGGGATTACAAACATTGGTCCAGATTTATCTTCTACCCATGTCAGCAGCTTGGCATGTTTGGCCCATGACTTTAAACATTCATGATTCACTTTTTGTACTTCTCTTACCTATTCTTTCTTTAAGAGATGAGCTGCACAGGCCATCAATCCTTCTTCCTATCCTTTTTTGGTCCTTACTTGTCCATAGACTAGCATCTGTGTTCTCTCCCAGCATCCAGGCATCCAAGCCGAATCTGCTTTATCGGGACAGTCCATTCTCCTCATTTCTGTTATGACTACTTCATCCTGTCCTGCCGTAGGGTATGTGAGCATCTTGCTCTTCCATGCAGGTTCCTTTTCCATCTGTGTAGTCTTGATATAATTATCTTGGAATGGGAATGACCATTTTGATCTCCATCACAGGGTGGCCCAATGTCCTTGGAAATGTCCTCGGGACATACATGCAGCAAGGTGGACAAGACATCCAGAATCATACTCTGGTACTTCTCTGGGAATGAAGGTTCGGCCAGCACTCATGGCATAAGGTATGAGAGAGCAGACATAGCAACTCTCCTTAGATGTACTTTCACCCACCTTTTTCATGTGCTGATACCACATGTTATTACCCAAGTGTGCTGTACTCTCTAAAAATGTGTTATCCCATTATCATCTTCCTCTGCATTTCTCTTGTGACTTCCCCACATAATGGTTGCAGCTCTGCTCTGGGCAGAAAGAACTTGATATTTAGGCTCATCTAGAATGGGCAAATCTGCACGGGTTCCTAGAGTAGGGAGAATCAAAGAAGTTTCCACTGTTCCTGGACCAATAAAGTAAAGAGTGTGGACCAGATGAAACAGGAAAACAAAAATAGACACTGTAAATGCGTATATTATACACCAGAATATGAATCCACACCATTTGTGCCACTCTGGTATTTCTTGAGTTTGCTCATTCTCGGAAATCATGCCTTTTTCAAAATTCCTCATTATGCCTGTATACTTCTTTAAGGAAGGAAAATACCTTTTTAATCAGGCAATTCAGGTAAATCAAGTATCTGCAGCATCTGTTCAATTATTGCCATAAGCAGCCTCCTGATCGCAGGGCTATTTTTGGAATCATGCAGAAAAGAATGTATGTTGACACTACGCCCAAAAATAGCAGGATAAGCTTGAAATAAATATATATATATATATATATATATATATATATATATATATATATATATATATATATATATATATATATATATATATCAAAACAGCAAGTAGGATCATATGGGCATCGTTGTTTGTCAAAACCATCAATTCAACCATGAAATAACATTGTACGAAAAGAATCAGCGTATTGCTCACGCTTTCAATTTTTTATTAGGTGCGGCTGCTTAAACCTATTCACAACGTGTCAACAATTTTCTAAAATTCATTTTAAAAGAACTCTGTTGCTCAAGAAATGGATTTGCACGCCTGCTACAATACCTATAAGGAGTGTTCAGGGGAGCCTCAGTCCAGGTGCAACTCTAAACTTTTTAATCAATCTGTTGGTTTATCACCCTTCTTCCTCGTCATCGATTGAGTCTGCATGTGCTGAAATTCTTCTTCTTGCCTTGCTTCTGAATCGATCGTTAGGGGTGTGTCGGCCTCTCCAATGCAGGTTTTAACATTGCTTAATTGGATCCAGGCTCTTCTGCCTTGAACATTTACTGCAGAAGGAGTAATGTCATCCACAACAAATGAGCCAACGAATCTAGGCTCGTGCCACTTTCTGGTAAAGTTTCAAATTAGCACCTTGTCACCAATAAACAACTTTGGTGCTGATAGTAATTTAGAAACTCCGGCTGCTGAATGGTCTTCATCTGTGTTCTGAGACCGATCCTACTGGCACTTGAGTTGATCTGAAATGACAGAGATACTAGCTGGACATCACTTCTGCTCCTCGATGGAGGTATCAAAGGTATTCTCATTCATCTCCTTGTCACTAATTCATGCTGTGTGAGGTGATGGTCTGAACCAGGCTGATTCCTTAGGGCATATAGTGCTAAGAGCAGGCAATACAGCCACCCCTTTTTCAGTGTCAATTTAGTTTAGCGGCTCTCTCCTTTAAGAGGCCGTTGAGTCTCTCACATATCCCATTTGCTTGTGGGTGATAAGCAGAAGAAAATGTATGTTTAATATTCAATAACAATCCTAGCTGTTAAAATACTTCATTAACAAAATGTGGCCCATTATCGGATCTCAGCACTTCACACACTCTCCATCTTGGAAAGACTTCACATACTAAAAACTTTGCTGCTCAACTGTCATCAGAGTGTGTACAAGGTCCTGCTTCGATCCACCTGGAGAAGGAAAACACCACCACTATCAGATACCTGTATCTACTACATACTTGCAGCACATCAACATAATCAATATGTAAATGCTGACAAGGACCATTCGGTCGAGGAATCACTCCTCTAATTGTTTGCAGCATATGCCCTGCTGTAAACTTTTGATAAATATGATGCCATTTACTACATACAATGCAACGTGTTCTGACAGGTTTGGTGCGAACCAGTCTTCTGCAATAGCTGCAGCAGGACTCTCCCTATTTACATGTGCTGGGTAGTGCAGCTGTTCAAGTGCTTCCCTCAATAATGCTATTGGCATCACCGGCTTTCCGGTACTTTGATGTCGCCACAATGCTTCTGTGGGGGATAAAGATCACCCCCTTCATTTTCATAGCACTTGTTCTTCCTGTGGTGCATTACCCTGAATCTCCATTAACTGAACTCTTGATAAATGGTTGAAGCCTGCATTTACCACCTTAATCTTAACAATTATTTCATTTTTTCATTTGATTTTTTCATTAAAATCTGGGTATCAAAACTTGAAATGTCTGGTGAATACGCAACCCTTTTGGCTTCTGCATCTGCAGCTTCGTTCCCGCAAGAAATAAAGTCTGCTTAGTTTATGCTGCGTATATAACTATTACTATGGCTACTGGGACATGTAGTGCCTTAATAAGCCTATCTGATAATGATGCATGCTGCAATGGAGTGCTGTCCACTCGGAGGTAGCCCCCCCTTTTCCAAAGTGCTTACCCTGCATGCACAGTCGACGTCACATACCTCTACCATCAGCAGAACTCCTATCTCTCAAACTAACCACCTCACCAACATCAACTATCACTATCCGCTTAATGTACTGTCCACCAGGACCGACTAACACTTTTGAAAATGATATCTCAAACCTGCTATCTACCCACACTAAAAATAACTCACAAGTCATCATCCTGGGTGACTTCAACCTAGACTTCCAAGACCCCGAAGACTCTAAAGCCAGTACCCTTCAGGACACAATAAAGGAACTAGGATTCATTCACCGTATAACCGATCCTACCCACACCAAAGGTAGAACCATTGACTGGTTAGCTGGCCTAAATTGCAATATAAACATCCTATCCAACACTCCTTGTGCCTGGTCCGACCACCATTTAATCTTGTTCAGTATAAAAGAATCAGCACCACAAAACCAAGCACCAGCCATGATGACCAGTAATAAATGCAATTTGACCATTGAAAAATGAATACCATTACTTCAACCGATCATCAACCCCACCATTAAACTCTCAGACCCCACCGCACTAGTCAACTTGTATAATCATACTATCCTCAAGGCCATTAACACAATAGCTCCACTCAAACTATGTAAAGCTAAACCCTGAGCTCACCTCAACAATTGGTACACCCCTCACCTCAAGTCACTTAGGAAACTGAAGAGAACCTCCGAGACTTTATGGAAGTGCACCCCATCTATAGTAAATAAGGAAAACGTCATTGCAGCCTCATTCAACTACAAAGCAGCCATTGTCCAAGCTAAAAAAGACAGCTATAATGACCGAATAACCAAAGCTAAGTACAATACTAAGGAACTTTTTAACATCTTGAAAGAGTTGGAATCACCGGCCCCTCACCCAGATATCTGCACCAAAAAATACTCAGTGGTGAACCAACATACAGAATGCACTCCAAGACAAAATCGCCTTGCTCCAAAGCAAAATAGAGACCAAGAAAAATCTTATTACTAATGCTGATCCAACGCAGTACCCAGCATCCTCTACTAGGAACACCCAGCCCCAATTTAACTTCACTCCCCTCTCTATCAAAGAGGTTGAAAACATCATCCTAAAACTGAAACCGTCAAACTGTCAGGGCGACGCCTGTCCCGCTACTCTTATCAAGGAGGCCGCAAAGGAACTTGCCCCCTTTATCACAACTTTCATTAACGCTTCATTCAAATCCAGCATAGTACCCAACCACCTGAAAGATGCGTGGGTACGCTTTTAAAAAAACCTCCTCAGATCCCAACAATTCTTCAAATTATAGACCTATCACGATGGTACACTTTCTGCTAAAAATCTCGAACTGAGCGGCTTATCTGCAGATACAGCAATACCTCGAATCCACCAATCTGCTAGGCCTAAGACAATCAGGTTTCAGACTCAGAAGACCCAAATCCAGACCAAGAAAGATAAGGGAAAACTGGCCCTACCTCGACCTATCAGCTGCATTTGATTTGGTGAACCATAAAATCTTATGCAAACACCTATCTTCTGCCGCACACTTCCCTGACCAAGCAAACGTGTGGATTGAATTATTCCTGAACAACAGATCCATGAGAGTCTTTTCACCTTCAGCCTCGGCCTCACCCACCCCAGTCACCTCTGGTGTCCCTCAGGGGTCCTGCGTGTCTCCTACTCTCTCCAATGTATTTACCAAACCACTGTTTGATGATCTTGACTATCTGGGTATCACTTACTTGAATTATGCGGATGACACTCAGATACTCATCCACATCACTGGTGACTACACTGCAGACAGCAAGACGCTCAATGACATTTACCTCACTATACAAGCCTGGATGGCAAAGCATGGGCTCTGTCTTAATGATGATAAGACAGAGCTGCTTCTCCTGTGCTCACCAGCTAACCTGAACAAAATGGATGTGCAAGTCGCCTCCTTCAATATTGACAGTAATATAATTAAAGTCTCCAAAGTTGTGAAAACTCTGGTAATTTACATTGATTATGCCTTAACCCTAACAAGACAGACTTGGCCTCCTCCTTCTCCGCTTACACCTGTAAGCTCATCACCACCTGCCGCCCATACGTGACAACCGCCAACTGCATTACAATAGCAAGGGCACTTGCTCTATCCAAGCTTGATTATTGTATTGTGCTCTATCTTGGTACTTCACAAGAAAACCTCAATAAAATGCAGGTTATGCAAAATAATGCCATCAGAGCAGCATTAAACTTCCCCGGGAATCAACACATTTTGGAAACTACACACACACTAAAATGGCTTAACATTAACCAAAGAATTGCTTACAAAACACTCTCACTCACCCACAAGTGCTTATCGAACCAGGCCCCTATCTATCTCTCCAAAACGATCTCCTGCCACACAGCCTACTAGAACAGCCAAAAAACACTGTGTCAACATACCATACTTCAAACAACAATGAGCAGGCAGGGTCAGTTTCCCAGTCCTCGCTGCAAAGAAGGGGAACCACCATCGAATCCTAAGAGAGGAACCCTCTTACCTCCTTTTCTGGAAAAAGATCAAAGCATGGCTCCATGAGCAAGACCTTATCTCGGCCATATTCTTATGTCATGTTCCTGTACATATGCATGTAAACAATGTACACCCTATTACTCAGCTTTATATTTGTAACTTTTTGTTGTATTATACTACTGTACTCTGTTGTTTTCTGCTTTCTATTGTAACTTGTAAGCACAGCGTCCAGATGCCTCTGGGCTCGGTGCGTGGTACAAATAAATAAACTAAACTAAACATAGGCGGAGTCACTGTATATCATCACTTCCTGTCCTTCATGTTTTTCAAGTGCTGCAATAAGCGCTACCAATTCTGCTGCTTGTGCTGAAAAATTAGACGGTTTTCTTGCACTTGCCTTTACCTCAAACTCACCGTTTGCTCTATGCCTCACTACAGCGGCGCCTGTATGCCTTTTCCCACTTGTCTGATCAATTTTCCAAGAACCATCAATAAAAAGCATCTCCCCGCCTGACAGTGTGTTTTCCTTAACGCGTGGTATACTGTCATAAAACTCCTCGTAGTTTGCGCAATCATGCACATGCTCAGCCCCTATTTTATAGTATAGAAGAAAACAGTTCAAATTCACATTTTAATGGGAAGGAAAGGTGTAACACACAAAGGGGTCGATTCATGGAATTAATGTGCGCTGAAAATTCCCGCGCAGAGGTGCCAAAACGTGCGATTCGCAGGGCAAGTGCGAAAATCGCAGGGCAAGTGCGAAAATCGCAGGGAAACCAGCGCGCATCGATTCATGGAAGTCCGTGCGTGAGAAAAACATTGGATGTGCGCTAAAAATGTGCGCCGCGCACGCCGGCGCACAGGTCATCCAACAGCGTGCGCCACGGCCACTGCGAAATCGCACATAGCGCGGCGCACATCACAAAAGTAGGCGGAACATGGGGCGTAACACTCGGAATGGGGAACAATGCGTGAAAATATGGGCGTCACGGGGGAAGTACAGGAGGCAAGTGCGCGGAACGCCCACACGCTCGCCTACAACTCGTATTCATGGAATCGAATAGGGCAAACCAGCGCACGGTCAAAGAGGCGCACAGGGCCAAACAAGTATGCCACAAGAAAGCAGGCAGTAGCGCCCCTGCGACTGAAAAAAATGTGCGCCAAAATGTGCGCTAACAAAAAGCACCCATATACAGCCATGATGAATGGGCCATACAGTGGCCCTTCAGAACAAATGAGGTGCAAAGGGGTACCGACAAACACGGACACCCGCTGTGTGAAAAATAGCGTGTGTTCCTGGGTGTGTGGGAAGTTCCACATGCGATTGGCCTGGGTACGTGTACTTCGGAGTGCGCGGGAAGTTCCACACGCGATTAACCTGGGTACGTGTACTACGGGGTGCGCGGGAAGTTCCACACGCGATAGGCCTGGGTTTGTGTACTTCGGGGTGCGCGGGAAGTTCCACACGCGATTGGCCTGGGTATGTGTACTTCGGGGTGCGCGGGAAGTTCCACACGCGATTGGCCTGGGTACGTGTATTCCGAGGTGCGCGGGAAGATTCACACGCGATTTCAGCAGGGTACGTGTATTTCGGTGGTGCCGGGGAATGCTACACGTCATTTGGCCATGTGGGTCCTCCCAGGTGTTCCCTCTACACCCTCCACCGCCCGTGCAGGCAGCCCACACCACAGGGGACTACCGTGCACCCATGCTCATGTCCCACAGGCAACCCATCCACCATGGTCATGCCCACCAGCCAACCCACATGTCACCCTGCACTACTGATCACCAACACATGTCTCCCAGCACCCCCACCCCCCAGCAGTGCAGGGGCACCCTCCACCAGGCCCCCACACATGTCTACCACCACCCCCACCCCCCACCGCCCAGGGGCACCCTCCACCAGGCCCCCACACATGTCTCCCATCACCCCCACCCCCCAGCAGTGCAGGGGCAGCCTCCACCAGGCCCCCACTCATGTCTTCCTGCACCCCCACCCCCCCAGCCACCAGGGGCAGCCTCCACCAGGCCCCCACTCATGTCTCCCACCACCCCCACCCCCCAGTAGTGCAGGGGCACGCTCCACCAGGCCCCCACACATGTCTACCACCACCCCCACCCCCCAGGGGCACCCTCCACCAGGCCCCCACACATGTCTCCCATCACCCCCACCCCAGCAGTGCAGGGGCAGCCTCCATCAGGCCCCCACTCATGTCTCCCACCACCCCCACCCCCCAGCCACCAGGGGCAGCCTCCACCAGGCCGCCACTCATGTCTCCCACCACCCCCACCCCCCAGCAGTGCAGGGGCAGCCTCCACCAGGCCCCCACTCATGTCCCCCTGCACCCCCACCCCCCAGCCACCAGGGGCAGCCTCCACCAGGCCCCCACTCATGTCTTCCACCACCCCCACCCCCCAGCAGTGCAGGGGTACCCTCCACCAGGCCCCCACACATGTCTCCCATCACCCCCACCCCCCAGCAGTGCAGGGGCAGCCTCCACCAGGCCCCCACTCATGTCCCCCTGCACCCCCATCCCCCAGCCACCAGGGGCAGCCTCCACCAGGCCCCCACTCATGTCCCCCTGCACCCTCACCCCCCAGCAGTGGAGGGGCAGCCTCCACCAGGCCCCCACTCATGTCTCCCACCACCCCCACCCCCTAGCCACCAGGGGCAGCCTCCACCAGGCCCCCATTCAGGTCTCCCATCACCCCCACCCCCCAGCAGTGCAGGGGCAGCCTCCACCAGGCCCCCACTCATGTCTCCCTGCACCCCCACCCCCCAGCCACCAGGGGCAGCCTCCACCAGGCCCCCTCTCATGTCTCCCATCACCCCCACCCCCCAGCAGTGCAGGGGCAGCCTCCACCAGGCCCCCACTCATGTCTCCCACCGCCCCCACCCCCCAGCCACCAGGGGCAGCCTCCACCAGGCCCCCACTCATGTCTCCCACCACCCCCACCCCCCAGCCACCAGGGGCAGCCTCCAACAGGCTCCCACTCATGTCTCCCTGCACCCCCACCCCCCAGCCACCAGGGGCAGCCTCCACCAGGCCCCCACTCATGTCTCCCACCACCCCCAGCCCCCAGCAGTGCAAGGGCACCCTCCACCAGGCACCCACACATGTCTCCCATCACCCCCACCCCCCAGCAGTGCAGGGGCAGCCTCCACCAGGCCCCCACTCATGTCCCCCTGCACCCCCACCCCCCAGCCACCAGGGGCAGCCTCCACCAGGCCCCCACTCATGTCCCCCTGCACCCCCACCCCCCAGCAGTGCAGGGGCAGCCTCCACCAGGCCCCCACTCATGTCTCCCACCACCCCCACCACCCAGCCACCAGGGGCAGCCTCCACCAGGCCCCCACTCATGTCTCCCATCACCCCCACCCTCCAGAAGTGCAGGGGCAGCCTCCACCAGGCCCCCACTCATGTCTCCCACCACCCCACCCCCCAGCCACCAGGGGCAGCCTCCACCAGGCCCCCACTCATGTCTCCCACCACCCCCACCCCCCAGCCACCAGGGGCAGCCTCCACCAGGCCCCCACTCATGTCTCCCTGCACCCCCACCCCCCAGCAGTGCAGGGGCAGCCTCCACCAGGCTCCCACTCATGTCTCCCACCCCCCCACTCCCTAGCAGTGCAGGGGCACCCTCCACCAGGCCCCACACATGTCTCCCATCACCCCCACCCCCCAGCAGTGCAGGGGCAGCCTCCACCAGGCCCACACTCATGTCCCCCTGCACCCCCACCCCCCAGCCACCAGGGGCAGCCTCCACCAGGCCCCCACTCATGTCCCCCTGCGCCCCCACCCCCCAGCAGTGCAGGGGCAGCCTCCACCAGGCCCCCACTCATGTCTCCCACCAGCCCCACCCCCGAGCCACCAGGAGCAGCCTCCACCAGGCCCCCACTCATGTCTCCCATCACCCCCACCCCCAGCAGTGCAGGGGCAGCCTCCACCAGGCCCCCACTCATGTCTCCCACCACCCCCACCCCCCAGCCACCAGGGGCAGCCTCCACCAGGCCCCCACTCATGTCTCCCACCACCCCCACCCCCAGCAGTGCAGGGGCAGCCTCCACCAGGCCCCCACTCATGTCTCCCTGCACCCCCACCCCCCAGCCACCAGGGGCAGCCTCCACCAGGCCCCCACTCATGTCTCCCACCACCCCCACCCCCCAGCAGTGCAGGGGCATGCTCCACCAGGCCCCCACACATGTCTACCTCCAACCCCACCCCCCACCCCCCAGGGGCACCCTCCACCAGGCCCCCACACATGTCTCCCATCACCCCCATCCCCCAGTGTGCAGGGGCAGCCTCCACCAGGCCCCCACTCATGTCTCCCTGCACCCCCACCCCCCCAGCCACCAGGGGCAGCCTCCACCAGGCCCCCACTCATGTCTCCCACCACCCCCACCCCCCAGTAGTGCAGGGGCACGCTCCACCAGGCCCCCACACATGTCTACCACCACCCCCACCCCCCAGGGGCACCCTCCACCAGGCCCCCACACATGTCTCCCATCACCCCCACCCCCAGCAGTGCAGGGGCAGCCTCCATCAGGCCCCCACTCATGTCTCCCACCACCCCCACCCCCCAGCCACCAGGGGCAGCCTCCACCAGGCCCCCACTCATGTCTCCCATCACCCCCACCCCCAGCAGTGCAGGGGCAGCCTCCACCAGGCCCCCACTCATGTCTCCCACCACCCCCACCCCCCAGCCACCAGGGGCAGCCTCCACCAGGCCCCCACTCATGTCTCCCTGCACCCCCACACCCCAGCCACCAGGGGCAGCCTCCACCAGGCCCCCACTCATGTCTCCCACCACCCCCACCCCCCAGCAGTGCAGGGGCACGCTCCACCAGGCCCCCACACATGTCTACCACCACCCCCACCCCGCAGGGGCACCCTCCACCAGGCCCCCACACATGTCTCCCATCACCCCACCCCCCAGCAGTGCAGGGGCAGCCTCCACCAGGCCCCCACTCATGTCTCCCACCACCCCCACCCCCCAGCAGTGCAGAGGCAGCCTCCACCAGGCCCCCACTCATGTCCCCCTGCACGCCCACCCCCCAGCCACCAGGGGCAGCCTCCACCAGGCCCCCACTCATGTCTCCCACCACCCCCACCCCCCAGCAGTGCAGGGGCACCCTCCACCAGGCCCCCACACATGTCTCCCATCACCCCCACCTCCCAGCAGTGCAGGGGCAGCCTCCACCAGGCCCCCACTCATGTCCCCCTGCACCCCCACCCCCCAGCCACCAGGGGCAGCCTCCACCAGGCCCCCACTCATGTCCCCCTGCACCCCCACCCCCAGCAGTGCAGGGGCAGCCTCCACCAGGCCCCCACTCATGCCTCCCACCACCCCCACCCCCCAGCCACCAGGGGCAGCCTCCACCAGGCCCCCACTCATGTCTCCCATCACCCCCACCCCCCAGCAGTGCAGGGGCAGCCTCCACCAGGCCCCCACTCATGTCTCCCTGCACCCCCACCCCCCAGCCACCAGGGGCAGCCTCCACCAGTCCCCCACTCATGTCTCCCATCACCCCCACTCCCCAGCAGTGCAGGGGCAGCCTCCACCAGGCCCCCACTCATGTCTCCCACCACCCCCACCCCCCAGCCACCAGGGGCAGCCTCCACCAGGCCGTCACTCATGTCTCCCACCACCCCCACCCCCCAGCCACCTGGGGCAGCCTCCACCAGGCCCCCACTCATGTCTCCCTGCACCCCACCCCCCAGCCACCAGGGGCAGCCTCCACCAGGCCCCACTCATGTCTCCCACCACCCCCACCCCCCAGCAGTGCAGGGGCACCCTCCACCAGGCCCCCACACATGTCTCCCATCACCCCCACCCCCAGCAGTGCAGGGGCAGCCTCCACCAGGCCCCCACTCATGTCCCCCTGCACCCCCATCCCCCAGCCACCAGGGGCAGCCTCCACCAGGCCCCCACTCATGTCATCCTGCACCCCCACCCCCCAGCAGTGCAGGGGCAGCCTCCACCAGGCCCCCACTCATGTCTCCCACCACCCCCACCCCCCAGCCACCAGGGGCAGCCTCCACCAGGCCCCCACTCATGTCTCCCATCACCCCCACCCCCCAGCAGTGCAGGGGCAGCCTCCACCAGGCCCCCACTCATGTCTCCCACCACCCCCACCCCCCAGCCACCAGGGGCAGCCTCCACCAGGCCCGCACTCATGCCTCCCTGCACCCCCACCCCCAGCCACCAGGGGCAGCCTCCACCAGGCCCCCACTCATGTCTCCCACCACCCCCACCCCCCAGCAGTGCAGGGGCACGCTCCACCAGGCCCCAACACATGTCTACCACCACCCCCACCCCCCACCCCCCAGGGGCACCCTCCACCAGGCCCCCACACATGTCTCCCATCACCCCCACCCCCCAGCAGTGCAGGGGCAGCCTCCATCAGGCCCCCACTCATGTCTCCCACCACCCCCACCCCCCAGCCACCAGGGGCAGCCTCCACCAGGCCCCCACTCATGTCTCCCACCACCCCCACCCCCCAGCAGTGCAGGGGCAGCCTCCACCAGGCCCCCACTCATGTCCCCCTGCACCCCCACCCCCCAGCCACCAGGGGCAGCCTCCACCAGGCCCCCACTCATGTCTTCCACCACCCCCACCCCCCAGCAGTGCAGGGGTACCCTCCACCAGGCCCCCACACATGTCTCCCATCACCCCCACCCCCCAGCAGTGCAGGGGCAGCCTCCACCAGGCCCCCACTCATGTCCCCCTGCACCCACATCCCCCAGCCACCAGGGGCAGCCTCCACCAGGCCCCCACTCATGTCCCCCTGCACCCTCACCCCCCAGCAGTGGAGGGGCAGCCTCCACCAGGCCCCCACTCATGTCTCCCACCACCCCCACCCCCTAGCCACCAGGGGCAGCCTCCACCAGGCCCCCATTCAGGTCTCCCATCACCCCCACCCCCCAGCAGTGCAGGGGCAGCCTCCACCAGGCCCCCACTCATGTCTCCCTGCACCCCCACCCCCCAGCCACCAGGGGCAGCCTCCACCAGGCCCCCTCTCATGTCTCCCATCACCCCCACCCCCCAGCAGTGCAGGGGCAGCCTCCACCAGGCCCCCACTCATGTCTCCCACCGCCCCCACCCCCCAGCCACCAGGGGCAGCCTCCACCAGGCCCCCACTCATGTCTCCCACCACCCCCACCCCCCAGCCACCAGGGGCAGCCTCCAACAGGCTCCCACTCATGTCTCCCTGCACCCCCACCCCCAGCCACCAGGGGCAGCCTCCACCAGGCCCCCACTCATGTCTCCCACCACCCCCAGCCCCCAGCAGTGCAAGGGCACCCTCCACCAGGTGCCCACACATGTCTCCCATCACCCCCACCCCCCCAACAGTGCAGGGGCAGCCTCCACCAGGCCCCCACTCATGTCCCCCTGCACCCCCACCCCCCAGCCACCAGGGGCAGCCTCCACCAGGCCCCCACTCATGTCCCCCTGCACCCCCACCCCCCAGCAGTGCAGGGGCAGCCTCCACCAGGCCCCCACTCATGTCTCCCACCACCCCCACCACCCAGCCACCAGGGGCAGCCTCCACCAGGCCCCCACTCATGTCTCCCATCACCCCCACCCTCCAGCAGTGCAGGGGCAGCCTCCACCAGGCCCCCACTCATGTCTCCCACCACCCCACCCCCCAGCCACCAGGGGCAGCCTCCACCAGGCCCCCACTCATGTCTCCCACCACCCCCACCCCCCCAGCTACCAGGGGCAGCCTCCACCAGGCCCCCACTCATGTCTCCCTGCACCCCCACCCCCCAGCAGTGCAGGGGCAGCCTCCACCAGGCTCTCACTCATGTCTCCCACCCCCCCACTCCCTAGCAGTGCAGGGGCACCCTCCACCAGGCCCCACACATGTCTCCCATCACCCCCACCCCCCAGCAGTGCAGGGGCAGCCTCCACCAGGCCCCCACGCATGTCTCCCACCACCCCCACCCCCCAGCCACCAGGGGCAGCCTCCACCAGGCCCCCACTCATGTCTCCCTGCACCCCCACCCCCCAGCCACCAGGGGCAGCCTCCACCAGGCCCCACTCATGTCTCCCACCACCCCCAACCCCCAGCAGTGCAGGGGCACCCTCCACCAGGCCCCCACACATATCTCCCATCACCCCCACCCCCCAGCAGTGCAGGGGCAGCCTCCACCAGGCCCCCACTCATGTCTTCCTGCACCCCCACCCCCCCAGCCACCAGGGGCAGCCTCCACCAGGCCCCCACTAATGTCTCCCACCACCCCCACCCCCCAGTAGTGCAGGGGCACGCTCCACCAGGCCCCCACACATGTCTACCACCACCCCCACCCCCCAGGGGCACCCTCCACCAGGCCCCCACACATGTCTCCCATCACCCCCACCCCAGCAGTGCAGGGGCAGCCTCCATCAGGCCCCCACTCATGTCTCCCACCACCCCCACCCCCCAGCCACCAGGGGCAGCCTCCACCAGGCCGCCACTCATGTCTCCCACCACCCCCACCCCCCAGCAGTGCAGGGGCAGCCTCCACCAGGCCCCCACTCATGTCCCCCTGCACCCCCACCCCCCAGCCACCAGGGGCAGCCTCCACCAGGCCCCCACTCATGTCTTCCACCACCCCCACCCCCCAGCAGTGCAGGGGTACCCTCCACCAGGCCCCCACACATGTCTCCCATCACCCCCAGCCCCCAGCAGTGCAGGGGCAGCCTCCACCAGGCCCCCACTCATGTCCCCCTGCACCCCCATCCCCCAGCCACCAGGGGCAGCCTCCACCAGGCCCCCACTCATGTCCCCCTGCACCCTCACCCCCCAGCAGTGGAGGGGCAGCCTCCACCAGGCCCCCACTCATGTCTCCCACCACCCCCACCCCCTAGCCACCAGGGGCAGCCTCCACCAGGCCCCCATTCAGGTCTCCCATCACCCCCACCCCCCAGCAGTGCAGGGGCAGCCTCCACCAGGCCCCCACTCATGTCTCCCTGCACCCCCACCCCCCAGCCACCAGGGGCAGCCTCCACCAGGCCCCCTCTCATGTCTCCCATCACCCCCACCCCCCAGCAGTGCAGGGGCAGCCTCCACCAGGCCCCCACTCATGTCTCCCACCGCCCCCACCCCCCAGCCACCAGGGGCAGCCTCCACCAGGCCCCCACTCATGTCTCCCACCACCCCCACCCCCCAGCCACCAGGGGCAGCCTCCAACAGGCTCCCACTCATGTCTCCCTGCACCCCCACCCCCCAGCCACCAGGGGCAGCCTCCACCAGGCCCCCACTCATGTCTCCCACCACCCCCAGCCCCCAGCAGTGCAAGGGCACCCTCCACCAGGCACCCACACATGTCTCCCATCACCCCCACCCCCCAGCAGTGCAGGGGCAGCCTCCACCAGGCCCCCACTCATGTCCCCCTGCACCCCCACCCCCCAGCCACCAGGGGCAGCCTCCACCAGGCCCCCACTCATGTCCCCCTGCACCCCCACCCCCCAGCAGTGCAGGGGCAGCCTCCACCAGGCCCCCACTCATGTCTCCCACCACCCCCACCACCCAGCCACCAGGGGCAGCCTCCACCAGGCCCCCACTCATGTCTCCCATCACCCCCACCCTCCAGCAGTGCAGGGGCAGCCTCCACCAGGCCCCCACTCATGTCTCCCACCACCCCACCCCCCAGCCACCAGGGGCAGCCTCCACCAGGCCCCCACTCATGTCTCCCACCACCCCCACCCCCCAGCCACCAGGGGCAGCCTCCACCAGGCCCCCACTCATGTCTCCCTGCACCCCCACCCCCCAGCAGTGCAGGGGCAGCCTCCACCAGGCTCCCACTCATGTCTCCCACCCCCCCACTCCCTAGCAGTGCAGGGGCACCCTCCACCAGGCCCCACACATGTCTCCCATCACCCCCACCCCCCAGCAGTGCAGGGGCAGCCTCCACCAGGCCCACACTCATGTCCCCCTGCACCCCCACCCCCCAGCCACCAGGGGCAGCCTCCACCAGGCCCCCACTCATGTCCCCCTGCGCCCCCACCCCCCAGCAGTGCAGGGGCAGCCTCCACCAGGCCCCCACTCATGTCTCCCACCAGCCCCACCCCCGAGCCACCAGGAGCAGCCTCCACCAGGCCCCCACTCATGTCTCCCATCACCCCCACCCCCAGCAGTGCAGGGGCAGCCTCCACCAGGCCCCCACTCATGTCTCCCACCACCCCCACCCCCCAGCCACCAGGGGCAGCCTCCACCAGGCCCCCACTCATGTCTCCCACCACCCCCACCCCCAGCAGTGCAGGGGCAGCCTCCACCAGGCCCCCACTCATGTCTCCCTGCACCCCCACCCCCCAGCCACCAGGGGCAGCCTCCACCAGGCCCCCACTCATGTCTCCCACCACCCCCACCCCCCAGCAGTGCAGGGGCATGCTCCACCAGGCCCCCACACATGTCTACCTCCAACCCCACCCCCCACCCCCCAGGGGCACCCTCCACCAGGCCCCCACACATGTCTCCCATCACCCCCATCCCCCAGTGTGCAGGGGCAGCCTCCACCAGGCCCCCACTCATGTCTCCCTGCACCCCCACCCCCCCAGCCACCAGGGGCAGCCTCCACCAGGCCCCCACTCATGTCTCCCACCACCCCCACCCCCCAGTAGTGCAGGGGCACGCTCCACCAGGCCCCCACACATGTCTACCACCACCCCCACCCCCCAGGGGCACCCTCCACCAGGCCCCCACACATGTCTCCCATCACCCCCACCCCCAGCAGTGCAGGGGCAGCCTCCATCAGGCCCCCACTCATGTCTCCCACCACCCCCACCCCCCAGCCACCAGGGGCAGCCTCCACCAGGCCCCCACTCATGTCTCCCATCACCCCCACCCCCAGCAGTGCAGGGGCAGCCTCCACCAGGCCCCCACTCATGTCTCCCACCACCCCCACCCCCCAGCCACCAGGGGCAGCCTCCACCAGGCCCCCACTCATGTCTCCCTGCACCCCCACACCCCAGCCACCAGGGGCAGCCTCCACCAGGCCCCCACTCATGTCTCCCACCACCCCCACCCCCCAGCAGTGCAGGGGCACGCTCCACCAGGCCCCCACACATGTCTACCACCACCCCCACCCCGCAGGGGCACCCTCCACCAGGCCCCCACACATGTCTCCCATCACCCCACCCCCCAGCAGTGCAGGGGCAGCCTCCACCAGGCCCCCACTCATGTCTCCCACCACCCCCACCCCCCAGCAGTGCAGAGGCAGCCTCCACCAGGCCCCCACTCATGTCCCCCTGCACGCCCACCCCCCAGCCACCAGGGGCAGCCTCCACCAGGCCCCCACTCATGTCTCCCACCACCCCCACCCCCCAGCAGTGCAGGGGCACCCTCCACCAGGCCCCCACACATGTCTCCCATCACCCCCACCTCCCAGCAGTGCAGGGGCAGCCTCCACCAGGCCCCCACTCATGTCCCCCTGCACCCCCACCCCCCAGCCACCAGGGGCAGCCTCCACCAGGCCCCCACTCATGTCCCCCTGCACCCCCACCCCCAGCAGTGCAGGGGCAGCCTCCACCAGGCCCCCACTCATGCCTCCCACCACCCCCACCCCCCAGCCACCAGGGGCAGCCTCCACCAGGCCCCCACTCATGTCTCCCATCACCCCCACCCCCCAGCAGTGCAGGGGCAGCCTCCACCAGGCCCCCACTCATGTCTCCCTGCACCCCCACCCCCCAGCCACCAGGGGCAGCCTCCACCAGTCCCCCACTCATGTCTCCCATCACCCCCACCCCCCAGCAGTGCAGGGGCAGCCTCCACCAGGCCCCCACTCATGTCTCCCACCACCCCCACCCCCCAGCCACCAGGGGCAGCCTCCACCAGGCCGTCACTCATGTCTCCCACCACCCCCACCCCCCAGCCACCTGGGGCAGCCTCCACCAGGCCCCCACTCATGTCTCCCTGCACCCCACCCCCCAGCCACCAGGGGCAGCCTCCACCAGGCCCCACTCATGTCTCCCACCACCCCCACCCCCCAGCAGTGCAGGGGCACCCTCCACCAGGCCCCCACACATGTCTCCCATCACCCCCACCCCCAGCAGTGCAGGGGCAGCCTCCACCAGGCCCCCACTCATGTCCCCCTGCACCCCCATCCCCCAGCCACCAGGGGCAGCCTCCACCAGGCCCCCACTCATGTCATCCTGCACCCCCACCCCCCAGCAGTGCAGGGGCAGCCTCCACCAGGCCCCCACTCATGTCTCCCACCACCCCCACCCCCCAGCCACCAGGGGCAGCCTCCACCAGGCCCCCACTCATGTCTCCCATCACCCCCACCCCCCAGCAGTGCAGGGGCAGCCTCCACCAGGCCCCCACTCATGTCTCCCACCACCCCCACCCCCCAGCCACCAGGGGCAGCCTCCACCAGGCCCGCACTCATGCCTCCCTGCACCCCCACCCCCAGCCACCAGGGGCAGCCTCCACCAGGCCCCCACTCATGTCTCCCACCACCCCCACCCCCCAGCAGTGCAGGGGCACGCTCCACCAGGCCCCAACACATGTCTACCACCACCCCCACCCCCCACCCCCCAGGGGCACCCTCCACCAGGCCCCCACACATGTCTCCCATCACCCCCACCCCCCAGCAGTGCAGGGGCAGCCTCCATCAGGCCCCCACTCATGTCTCCCACCACCCCCACCCCCCAGCCACCAGGGGCAGCCTCCACCAGGCCCCCACTCATGTCTCCCACCACCCCCACCCCCCAGCAGTGCAGGGGCAGCCTCCACCAGGCCCCCACTCATGTCCCCCTGCACCCCCACCCCCCAGCCACCAGGGGCAGCCTCCACCAGGCCCCCACTCATGTCTTCCACCACCCCCACCCCCCAGCAGTGCAGGGGTACCCTCCACCAGGCCCCCACACATGTCTCCCATCACCCCCACCCCCCAGCAGTGCAGGGGCAGCCTCCACCAGGCCCCCACTCATGTCCCCCTGCACCCACATCCCCCAGCCACCAGGGGCAGCCTCCACCAGGCCCCCACTCATGTCCCCCTGCACCCTCACCCCCAGCAGTGGAGGGGCAGCCTCCACCAGGCCCCCACTCATGTCTCCCACCACCCCCACCCCCTAGCCACCAGGGCAGCCTCCACCAGGCCCCCATTCAGGTCTCCCATCACCCCCACCCCCCAGCAGTGCAGGGGCAGCCTCCACCAGGCCCCCACTCATGTCTCCCTGCACCCCCACCCCCCAGCCACCAGGGGCAGCCTCCACCAGGCCCCCTCTCATGTCTCCCATCACCCCCACCCCCCAGCAGTGCAGGGGCAGCCTCCACCAGGCCCCCACTCATGTCTCCCACCGCCCCCACCCCCCAGCCACCAGGGGCAGCCTCCACCAGGCCCCCACTCATGTCTCCCCACCACCCCCACCCCCCAGCCACCAGGGGCAGCCTCCAACAGGCTCCCACTCATGTCTCCCTGCACCCCCACCCCCAGCCACCAGGGCAGCCTCCACCAGGCCCCCACTCATGTCTCCCACCACCCCCAGCCCCCAGCAGTGCAAGGGCACCCTCCACCAGGTGCCCACACATGTCTCCCATCACCCCCACCCCCCCAACAGTGCAGGGGCAGCCTCCACCAGGCCCCCACTCATGTCCCCCTGCACCCCCACCCCCCAGCCACCAGGGGCAGCCTCCACCAGGCCCCCACTCATGTCCCCCTGCACCCCCACCCCCCAGCAGTGCAGGGGCAGCCTCCACCAGGCCCCCACTCATGTCTCCCACCACCCCCACCACCCAGCCACCAGGGGCAGCCTCCACCAGGCCCCCACTCATGTCTCCCATCACCCCCACCCTCCAGCAGTGCAGGGGCAGCCTCCACCAGGCCCCCACTCATGTCTCCCACCACCCCACCCCCCAGCCACCAGGGGCAGCCTCCACCAGGCCCCCACTCATGTCTCCCACCACCCCCACCCCCCAGCTACCAGGGGCAGCCTCCACCAGGCCCCCACTCATGTCTCCCTGCACCCCCACCCCCCAGCAGTGCAGGGGCAGCCTCCACCAGGCTCTCACTCATGTCTCCCACCCCCCCCACTCCCTAGCAGTGCAGGGGCACCCTCCACCAGGCCCCACACATGTCTCCCATCACCCCCACCCCCCAGCAGTGCAGGGGCAGCCTCCACCAGGCCCCCACTCATGTCCCCCTGCACCCCCACCCCCCAGCCACCAGGGGCAGCCTCCACCAGGCCCCCACTCATGTCCCCCCTGCGCCCCCACCCCCCAGCAGTGCAGGGGCAGCCTCCACCAGGCCCCCACTCATGTCTCCCACCAGCCCCACCCCCGAGCCACCAGGAGCAGCCTCCACCAGGCCCCCACTCATGTCTCCCATCACCCCCACCCCCAGCAGTGCAGGGGCAGCCTCCACCAGGCCCCCACTCATGTCTCCCACCACCCCCACCCCCCAGCCACCAGGGGCAGCCTCCACCAGGCCCCCACTCATGTCTCCCACCACCCCCACCCCCAGCAGTGCAGGGGCAGCCTCCACCAGGCCCCCACTCATGTCTCCCTGCACCCCCACCCCCCAGCCACCAGGGGCAGCCTCCACCAGGCCCCCACTCATGTCTCCCACCACCCCCACCCCCCAGCAGTGCAGGGGCATGCTCCACCAGGCCCCCACACATGTCTACCTCCAACCCCACCCCCCACCCCCCCAGGGGCACCCTCCACCAGGCCCCCACACATGTCTCCCATCACCCCCATCTCCCAGTGTGCAGGGGCAGCCTCCACCAGGCCCCCACTCATGTCTCCCTGCACCCCCACCCCCCCAGCCACCAGGGGCAGCCTCCACCAGGCCCCCACTCATGTCTCCCACCACCCCCACCCCCCAGTAGTGCAGGGGCACGCTCCACCAGGCCCCCACACATGTCTACCACCACCCCCACCCCCCAGGGGCACCCTCCACCAGGCCCCCACACATATCACCCCCACCCCCAGCAGTGCAGGGGCAGCCTCCATCAGGCCCCCACTCATGTCTCCCACCACCCCCACCCCCCAGCCACCAGGGGCAGCCTCTACCAGGCCCCCACTCATGTCTCCCATCACCCCCACCCCCAGCAGTGCAGGGGCAGCCTCCACCAGGCCCCCACTCATGTCTCCCACCACCTCCACCCCCCAGCCACCAGGGGCAGCCTCCACCAGGCCCCCACTCATGTCTCCCTGCACCCCCCACACCCCAGCCACCAGGGGCAGCCTCCACCAGGCCCC